>NC_056728.1:789751145-789781145 GCF_019279795.1 Protopterus annectens | reverse complement strand
CACTTTGCATTGCCTTGATTTTTTCTACCTGAGGTCTTATCTCCATTCATCTTAACAGGCATCTGAAATGCATGGCTTCCACCATTCTTAATTTAAATTTCTTAGCATTCACTGTCAAGACTGTCTCACTTACAGATTTTAGAACAGCCTGAAATTTTGGTAATTAAGAATCCTCATTCTTTTAATGAATAACAAAGTCATCAAGGTATGCCATGAGTGAGGCTTCAGTATTTTATCCATCACTCTCTAAAAGGTGACTAGTGCTCCATATAGGGCTGATGCTAACACTGTGTACTAGAAAAAATACCAATAGTTACAAAATGTGTTTTTCATTGTCAGAACTGGGTAAGTGCTATCTGCCAGTTTCCCTACATCAAGAACAATGGCAAGTATCTATTTTAGGGCATCTGTTCAAACATTAACCATGTGCATGAGATGCTATCAAACTTGGAAATGCTATACTTTCAAGATGGCTGCACACTGATCAACAGCTTAAAATAGAAACTGAGAAACAACAGCCAGTGATATGGTCATCTTTAGTAAAATTCAATTACTCGTTGGTAAGTATACTGTCTGGATGCCAGCAGAGAAGAAAAAAAGAGATCCTAAAAGAAAATCAACTAGAAAAGGTGAAGAGAGAACTCTGACTGGGAAGAATTCTGCAGGTGTACAGCAAAAAGCAGTTTAAGCTCCAGCTTTGGTGCAAGACATGGCTTCCAGTAATCTAGATGAAAAAAATAAATCAAATGTGCTTTGAGCACCCACACCCCCTCTATTTAAATATACCAACTCTGAGACCATACTACAGTGGGGAAAAGGATATATTTCCTCATCCCCATGATAGCCCTGCTGGCCAAGCAAATACATTCGGCGTTTTCATTTTCGACTATTACATATTTCGTTCTTTTTGTACATCAACCTTTATGTGTTGATGAAGATGTATTCACTATTTTGAGCTTTTGTGTTTGTAATATAGACTCAGAATTCTGTTATGGTAGCTAAGGATATGTCTAAAGAGACTAAACAAAATATAATACAAAAACTGAGAAAATGGAAGCTCTTGCCTATGGGTATGGATTGCAAAATACAAGCAGTAAAAACATTTTTAGTCCCTTTAGTTTTATACACAGGTCAAGCATACTTTTATCAACCAGCGAAGAAATTGTGGATAGTAATTAATAAAGAGTTGAAGGATTTTATTTGGAAGGGGAAGGGGACAAGAGTCAATTTGGATAAGATGATCCTCTCAACAAAAGAAGGAGGTTTAAGATTATATGATCTGAATGGATATTTTAGAGTTACACAGTTAAGGCTCTTATTGGATATTTTAGAGTTACACAGTTAAGGCTCTTATACATAACATAAGCAGAAAGCTTCAATTTTAAGTAGAAAGGGATGATGATGAATTGGGGGAGTAGAAATAACTAAAGAATGGGATTTTGGACATAGATCCATAAGGAGAATAACAACAGTCATCCAGAATATTATATTCACAAAGTGCAGAAAGTATACAAAAACATTAAGCCAAATTGGGAATGGGAAAAGGAGATTCTGCCAATAGGGATGATTGCAACTATGGTTACAGAGAATAAGCAAGATGGAGGTAGAATTTACTGGAGGAAGTTCTCAAATGAGCCAAAGTGTTGGGAACAAATAAGTAGAGAGGAAAATGTATTAGAATGGAAAGAGTCCAAGAAGACATTTGGTTTACAAGCTAGTTATTACTTTGTCTATTGGGCATTGATATCAGAGTATAGTCAAAGAAAAAGGGATAGGGAAGCCTAATTCAAAGATGTGCAGTGGTTGAGTTTTTAATTGAGTATAGAACAGAAGCTGCTGTTAAGAAAGGGATAATTAGTAGGGCATATAAAATAGTGCAGTCTAACTATAGGAATCAACCAGAGGAGGTTAGAAAGGATTGGGAATAGAGATTAGATATGCAATTCACAAAGAAACAACAGGAAGACATGTACAACAAAATCTAGAAGATTCAGGATTTTTGCCTGGAAGTGTTGGCATGCACCCTTTTATTCTTCAAGCAGACTCCAAATACATTTTTCTGAGATAGATGGCAAATGTTGTGATGGGGAAGAATAAGGTAACTGTGACCACATGTTTTGTGAGTGTAATGAGTTGACAAACTTTAAAAATTCCCCTAAAAAATACTCAGTCAGGAATACTGGCTAAGGAAATGTGTGTAACTAAGGATTTTTTTTGAGCTGGGATATAGGATCTGAATTGCTTAGCCATAGTAATACCTTATTAAATTTAATACTGGTGGCTGCCAAAAAAGCAGCTACTAGAAAGTGGAAATCAAAATCTAAACCTTGAAATAGTGAATATTGTAACAGCCATAAAAGAACAGGAAGTGGGATCTTAAGAAAAGGGTGAGAGCA
This sequence comes from Protopterus annectens, assembly GCF_019279795.1. Taxonomy (NCBI): domain Eukaryota; kingdom Metazoa; phylum Chordata; order Ceratodontiformes; family Protopteridae; genus Protopterus; species Protopterus annectens. Next base: position 789,778,749 of record NC_056728.1, on the reverse strand, counting down.
AATTACATAAAAAATGCAAACTGTGGGTAAATTGCATCCAGAAAAAAAATATTTTGGAAAAGGAATGAGGTTTAAGAGAAGGCAGAATTGAACAGGTTATGTAATGTTGCTTTTATTATCTGAGATATAACGATATATGTAATGTATACTGTTTGTGAATGTAAACTTGTTAATACTGTTTGATCACTTTATATAAATGTAAGTTTGCCTGTGTCACTAGAGATAATTTAGTAGTGGTGTTTTAAAAAAAACTGACATTTTTTTTCAGTTTAATAAAATCATAACAGAGTCTGATAATTTTATTAGGTTGAGGAAGTAACATCACTGGGCTACATTGGTCACTCTGTGACTCTTTTATTATATCAAATTTGACCACTGTTTACCTTTTTTACTTACTGTTTCTGTCACTCCAATATTTTAGCAGACCTTAGTCTAACCTTAACTCTAGATGTTGCTTCTATATTATGTTTTTTATGTTATATTAGTTTAGTTCTCCAATGCATTTCTGAGAACAGGCTTTTTTTTTCCTTAATTAAAAAGCCCCTCTTCCTGCTTTTATACTTTTGATAAGGATTCATTTAATTGCAATTCAGTTAGAGATTATCTTGTTTATCCTAAATGAACTTTATCTTATATACTCACTGCATAATGCTTTGCTTCTTTTTCTGTTGTTTCAGTACATCAGTGTGAAAGACTTGTTCTGTCTTTCTCTTTTCTTGCTTTTTAACCTTGCAATTCACTGGTTCTTTCCAGCATCTCAAATGGCCCCTGCCATTTGACCAGAAAATTGTTTCCACGAAAGGCACTAGCACAAATATCTCTTGAGCTAAATTATCTTAGTCAAGTATTCTTATTAAAAGTTTGTCGTTGCATTACCCAACTTCTCTGTATACTTACAACTTTAAACAATCCTGTAGTGTAATGTAAGGTTCTTTCACTCTTTTAAATCCTGCCTTTCTCCTTCTCAAATTTACTTAGCACTTGCAAGCAGCCCTCTCTGGCTGTTGTACAGAAGTTGAAATGGAGTAAACCCAATTTAAGGTCATGGCAGCTTCTTGATTGCAGACAGTAAACAGGGTAAAAACTGGACCAGTTTTTACTATAAGCATCAGAAACATTCAATAACATGGATTTCAGTGCCTTATTAAATTACTTACTAATGGGCGGCCACGGTGGTGCAGTGGTTAGCATTGCCGCCTCACAGCAAGAGGTTCTCCGGTTTCCTCCCTCCCACATCCCAAAGACATGCTGCAGGTGGATTGGACACTCTAACTGGGACCTAGGTGTGGAAGGTTAAACTCCACTGCCACTCAATGTGCGGACGAGGTGATCTGCTGTGGCGACCCGTAACCAGGAAAAAGCTGGAAGAAGAAGATTAAATTACTTACTAATCCACCAATCTACAGATGCCTTCAATTGTTTGATGCCTTCATCTATTAGACCTTAAAGCACTGGCAGAGGCAGTAACTTTACAATAAAGAAGTGCCTAGGTCATTAAATATCTGTTTAGAGACACCCACTCTGGAAAATAATCATGTAATTTCTCAGGTAATAGTTTTAACACTAGCTTTTTGTAATGGCAGTCCTTCAAGAAGACTAGTAGCATAGTCTACTATGAGTATTGTGTACTGATATCCATTGCTAGATTTTACTACTGGTCCCAAAATGCCCATAAAAATATGTCCAAATGGTACCTCTATGATTTTTATTGGGATCAAGAGTGCTGGGTTCTAGCATTCTGGAGAGGAAATACAGACATAGCATCTTTCATTATGCCTGGAAAGTAAAATCCGGCTAGTTGTCTTGTCTTGTTTGTGACAATGGGTTAGCTTCATTACTAGAGTTCAAAATGTTTTTTTTTCAGAAATAACTGATGTACAATCTCATTTGTTTTACTTTCCTTTGTATAAAAATACATATTTTAAGTCAAAATAGGGATAAAAAGGAAAGGGAATGTTTCATTCTCTATCTTCCCTTACAACATTGGCTATGTTCTATCTTGCTCTACTTAAAGTATTACCTTCCTATTATGTATCCAAGACAAATAGGTAGAATGACTAAAATATAGCTTCTGCTGCAAAACAACCAAGAAAACAGACAAAAAAGCATGCAAGCCAATTGAAACAATGTTTAAACATCCAACTGTTTAATACACAAAAAACTTTCAAGCCAAATGCTGTTATTCAATGCACCCCTTATGACTCAGTTAACAGCTATAGAGTGGTGTAGCAATGAAAAGTGACATGTATACATAGTATAGGCCATAAGGTGTCATGTCTACATTATACCTATAGTAATACTGCACAGTGCTACCAGTTCATACACAATTATAACATCTACCACTGTATTGCAATGGCAGTATCCACAATGAAGTGTGCAATACTAAGCATACACCACTGTAAATGCAAATATGCTGTAGCAGTAAAAAGGTACATGTGTGGGTTTTGAAGAACAGGAGTTTTGATCAGAAAGTATCAACCTACTGGGTGTTGAAGAAGCATCGACAAAAGGTCTGGATCACCTACATACATCATTACATCAGTATTACTAAACAAACTGGTGTCAGTCCATGAAAGGAGTGAACATGACGTACAGACAAGGTTTTGACAGAAGGTGGTGGGTAAGTAACTCATAGATAATATTCCTGATATGGACTTCCCTGGCAGGGCCAGCCATCCCTGGCTAAGTCAGTAAGTGCAACACTGAAAGCCTGCCACAGCATGTTCTCCATCTCACCAAAAATCTCCTAGTACATGTTCTGCATTTGATTCCAGAAGACCTCATGGTCTATCCACGAAGACCATGGTCTACAGCTCCTTATGAAAGTCAACATCCAATCCTCTAGGTACAGCTAAGGCAAAGGCAGGTATGATGTCCTGGGATGCAAGTTCTCTCCCTGATCTGCTGCCGGGCACAATTACATTGTCTGGTTCTCCCAAGAGATGTCCAGTCCTCTGATGAGAAATCTGTACTCACACATGTATTGTCTGCATAATAGATAACACAGTAATGCATAACACACCAGCAGTAACACTGCACAGCTGCATAAAAGCTCTGTAAATGCAACATACCATATGCAGTTAGAGAGGAGTCATATTCACCTACATCGATAACAACTATATCAACACTATCACAGATGTGGCTGTCGATGTTGTATGCCGTGCCAGTGTAGACATTTATGAGGACAACTTGCAACTAATTGAAGTACATGTTGGACCTGAAGATCACCAACATATGGAGTACTGTACCATGCAGGAAAAATGTAAATTTAGAGGAGATGTGTACTCATTGCAGGTCAGTGGATCATGTCAAGATGTCTCCACATAGTGCAACAGTGACTCCACAGTGTATGCTACCATGTAACACACAAGGCATGCTCTGCTGTGATACACTTGGTCTATGTACCTCACACCTATGGTGTGTTTGTCAGATAAAGTACCATAAAATGCAGGCTATGATGTGCATCCAGCTACCATACAGTGTCTCTTGTATGTGTGCATGCATAACATTGGGGTAGTCCATAAGAAGGAACTACTATACAAAGGTAATGTCCATGCACACACTAAGTGGACATGGAAGCATGATAGGCATGCTGGACTATTGGCCATCCAGAGAAGGAAATCCATATACCATCACCTGCAATGGTGGGAGACAGGTATGAATGCAGAATACAGTGTGAGAAACCAATGACATTTTATGTACTATGTCAAGCAGCTGTGACCATGTAATATTCCATGACAACATCACCAGGCATGGCCACTGGCCCACATGTGTGTAGAGCAGCCTTGCAACAGTGCTGTCAGAAGAGGTCCATGTGGATGTCATGAAAGGTAAAATGCTGGTAACAGATAATATATATGGGAGTTATGTAGATGGATACATATGTCAAAGCAGATACCACCACCTGCCCAAAGTACAGAATAAATGAGCACTATATCTTTGTAATGGGCAATGTGTGACCAAGGAAATAGGGCACCATTAGCCAAAATCTGTAATATAATACCATGACATTATACCATTGCCAGGGACATTGGTCTAGTATAGTGCAACTATATTATGTAACCCTACTGACATCTACATCTGCACATTAGTGGTAGGTACTATAATATAGATGTTAGTAAGATTACTATGTACAAAGCAATGATAATAGTGGCATAATGTCAGTGTCTTGGCATAGCTTTTTAGTGCCCATGTTGGGGTTTTGCACACACACTGGGCACATTGAAATGTCTGGGAATACTATAAGTGGGATGGCAGATGTTAAAGTTGCATGCTTGCATGAATGGTATGTTTGTTATCTGACTAAAAAAAACACAATCCCAGGAAGTGTCTGTCCGCTCACCTTGAATAAAAGCACCATACAATATTACAAGCACAAGGATGTAATCCAAACATAATAAAGTTTATTCCACTGTTCTTTAACTGAATTCCACAGCAAATATAATGACCTCCAAAAATCAACAGTGAAGTAAACTTACTTATTGTGGAATTGTGAATATCTCATGGGTGTCATGTGCCAAGGTTCCAGTGCACATACACATCTCCCGCTAGATGGCCTTGGGGAAATTCATGTCTATCAAACCTTAAATACAAGTCACAGGTGTTCCATATCTGTGAGTTGTGAAATCTGCCAGAGTTATCTGCACTCACTTTATAGATGAACATTACTGACCACCTGACAGTTGATATAGTGATTTCATTTTCTGTTGATGTACCTCCTTCCCTGTTCATCAGACAGAGCTTTTATTTCTAGGTGTGTGCATTCTATGGCCCTCAGAACCTCAGAGAAGTGTGCTATGACATGGAAATGTTGTATGGTTATTTCCCTTCCTCTGGTGTATGCAGAAACTAGATGTGATACAAACATGTTGTAGCATTGCATTCAGAAACTGATAGAATATTCTTGAGGTTGATACCTGTTACGTCCATAATATATGCCCATGAATGTCTGAAAAATGCCTGTAACTACTAAACACAGTGCTTCACATACATTTGTTTCCACTGGGATGGGTTCTCCTTGTTTTCCTCCAGTGTCTCAGATGCCAGTGACAAATGTTGACTATCTGCTGTAGGGCATCCCTGTCCTCCCTGTATCACTCTACAATTTCTGTATCATAAAGTCCATGATAAGTCATATGTTGTCTAAAAACTCTTCATCTGGGCTGAGGTCTAGCAGCAGCAGTAGCACCTTGTATTAAAGCATGTTGCACATGCAGGTTAATGACAGCAGCATTTTTTTCTAAGTGTGTTTGTGGTGGTATATCAAAGAGTTTTGAAACTGAGCCAAAAGAGAGCAATGCTTATACACACTCACATGCTTTATACAGTCCTGAACAGCTCTTAAGGCTAATAAGTTAATACAACACTGCTGGGAGCATTGATGAACTCCAGACACTTTCTAATTGCACAATGATAATGTCATTTGGCAGATTACTTTTTTCTGACTTCAAACACTGCATAATTATTTCTGTTATATTTTACAGAGATTACAAGCTGATCTAACTTGTATGAAAACCTGCTGGACTGCTTCATAGATTCATAGGCTGTTACTAGGCTGATGACCACTAGTGTCCTTATAAGCCTAACCTTGCACCCAAAACCCACTTGGTTCCCAAGTATCACGGGATTGGGCATGTTACTAGGCAGGTATGTAAGGATTTGTGCAGGGGACGTTAGGATAATATTTTTCTTATTGAAGGCTTCTGCCCATAAGGGGCACGGGGGCTAGATCATAGGTAAATTTATGATTCCCCATCCAATTGTCAAGGTTTTATTTAGAGTCAGGGATGAACTCTGTTTTATGTGGAAGGGGAGCCTATTCTTTAGTGCAGTGATCCTTTTGGGCCACATCACATTCTGTTTATGGCACAAGTGAGGTTCAGATCCCTGGATCTTGTGTTTCTTGTACTGTTTGTTTTGCACACATGCAGAAGATCCATCAGGGCTAGGTGTGAGGAAGCCCTGTAAGTTAGGCAAGGATCCCATCTCAGCAGCATGTGGGAAAGAGATAAAGCTTTTGGGTGATCAGCGTTAGACAGAGTTTTCATGCCCTGAATTCTTCTGGTGAGAAACCTTTGTGGACATTCCAGCTGTAGTAAGTGTCAGATTAGTTACATGCCAAAGGAGGCATTGTATTTAATAATATGTCTGATAAGGGCCAAGTAGAGTGGTACTAAAACTTCCTTGGACCTGGATGACATACCTATAAGTTGGGTAACAGAATGATTTTCTTATTATCTTAGCTACATGTTGGTCAAAGGCCAGATTGCTGTCTACATGTGTGCAAAGATCCCTTACTACTCAGAAGATTCGTAGGTGGTTTTGATTAATAGTATAATTAACTTGGGTTAACAGTTTCCCAAAGGGTAATATAATGCATTTTTAGTATTGAGTTTTAGACCGGGCTTTGCACCAGTCATATGTATGTGATTAACTCACTTGCAAGATGTTGGTGTCTCACAGAGAATCTATATTAGCTCCCATTTTAGAGTCATCTGCAAACTTGTTGAGCCAGAACCCTTGCCTTGACTTCCCAAAAGTAGATACCAAACAGGAGTAGGTCCAGCATGCAGCCCTGGGGTAAACCACTGGTGACTGGTCTCTTGGTGTAGGTGGGCTCACTGATCCTGACTTCTTGAGTCCTGTCTGTGAGGCCACCGGCAATCCAGTGAGTTATCCAGGGATTAATGCCTACCTCAGAAAACTTGCCAAAAATGCCTAAGTGGGGTATTGTATCGAATGTCTTTGCCAGGTCAAGATAAACAGCATGCACTGTTTTACCCTCATTCATTGCTTGGTGACCCTCTCAAAGAACCTAACCAGGTTAAGTAGGCATGACCTTCCCTCAACAAAGTCAAACTGGGATGGGTCCAGTGTCTGCAGGTTGCCATTGTCTTTGTTTATCTTTTCCATGATAATTCATTCTATGGGTTTTCATATTAGACGTGTTAGACTGATGTGTCTATAGTTCTCTAGGTTGATTGATGGTTTGTTCTGATGGAGGGCAATGACTGCTGCAGTACTCTATTCACTTGGAATGTACCCAGTGTCATGACTAGTTAAAAGTGCCTCGAGTGGTCCTGATAGGTCATATTTTGGACTGTTCAGGAAGCAACCAGGGATGTTGTCAAGACCAATGGAGGTGCTGTTCTTGGCTTTAGTAAGTGCTGCCAACACCTGTCACTTGCTGATAGCTGGGGGAAGTATGTTGGAGGGGATTTCACCTGGTGGAGCTTGGTGGTGGGGTGTGAAGCATGTGCTGAATTTGCTAACCAGTAGATTTTGTGTGTCACCCTGTTCAATGTAGGTGGTGCCATTCGCCATTAGTTCAACGCACTGTTGAGTGTTTCCTCTAAGGTTTTGGACATAGCTGAAGAAGGCCTTCTGATCACTCTTAACCTGTGAGGCTATCCTGACCTCATAGCTGGCCTTGTTGGACTTAATTAGACCTCTTAGTTTCTTATTTAGTTGTATAAGAGAGCACTTGTCTTTAAGGGAGTTGCTTTTCCTGATATTGGCCATGGGTTTTCTTCTTTTATTATGTTATCTTGTTTAGGTGAGAATTCTACAAGTGGATTTTGTTTTTAATGTCTGTTTTGGTTTATTTTTGGTAGGTAAGCCAGTCTCTATGCAGCCATTCATATGTTTGTGTAGTGACTGTGAATAATTCTGCATAGGTAGCTGTCATCTCAAGGTTTGGGGAGCCTTGAATTTTGACAAACTGTTAGTTAATAGGATGGAATTTGCCTTAGAATAGTTTGAAATTGTTACGGCTTAGCTGAATTTTCTAGACTGATTTTTACTTGAACTCATTATAGCTGAGTGACGTCTCCAGGCATTTCTGCAGTTACTTCCTACTGCGCCTCTAGGCATCAAGTATTGCTTGTTCATATTTGCATTAAAAATTTCACAACCATGCTACATACAAAGTATCAGAATATTTTATCTTGAAGCATACATGATGGAAAACACAACCTTATTGATATATGACCTCTGTGAATGACTATTTATTAGAATTGTGAGGTGATAACTTCATTTTTAAAGGCTGAAGCCACACCCACTGGAGTTAAAGGTACACACTCAAAAGCGGTGTAGACATCTTTGTGATCCAACCTCACTAGTGAGGACATAACATGGGGATGGTGAAATGCTCTCCCATGTTAATCAGTACCAGATACAGTATGTCTGATTCTCTGGTTGGAGCATCTGTTCCAGGGGGTTTGTGTTAATAAAGTCCAGGAAGCATTGTGCCTATGAGTTTGAGGCAGTGTATGTTTCCCAGTCTGTAGAGGGGTAGTTAGGGTATTTGGTTGGATGGTGAGTGCCTCTAGTAGGATTAGGAAAAAGTTGTGGGACTCTAGGGGCATAGATGGTGACCTGTAGCTAGCCATATGATGAGGGACCTTACCTATGATAACTTGTGAGTAGATGAGCTCCATGGTATCTTCCTGTTTAACCAACCTGGAGGTTATATTTGTTGGTGACATAGATAGAAACACCTCCATCTTTGGCTCCAGTCTGTGCTGTTGCTGGTATAAATGTGTGGAAGACACTGTGGCCTTGCACTTCCAGAATACTTTCTACAGCTTTAAAACAGGTCTCAGTCATGGCACATATATCTACATTCTTCAGAGTGAGGAAGGCTTGAAGGGTGTGGAGTTTTATATTCAAGCTCCAAGCATTGAGCAGTAACTCCTTAAGGTTGCTTGTAAACTTTTTTCAATTTGTTGGTAGTTTTGACTTTTTGGCATGACCTAAAAAAAGGCTCTAAGGAGGTGAATAAAGTTTTACCCAAAATCTGAAAGCCTACGTGGGCAGGTGCAACCCATCCTTGGCAAAGCAACGTGTTTTTTTTGACCATGTTCTCCCATGCTGACAAATATTGGATCCTCCCTGGAGTGATACCAGAAACTAAGCCAATTATTAAAATCAATCATTTTATACTCATACTGTGGCATCATTCTTAATGAAGGAGAATACTGCTCAATGCAAGACTCATGCTTATCTGTACATCAACAGACTCTCATTGGATTTTGTTTTAAAATGTTTTAAATCCCAGGGGGTCCAAATGGAGAGATAAGCCAGCAAGTAAGGGAGAGTATTACTGCTGAAATGGAATTCATCCTCAAGTCTTGGTGAGTACCTTCTGAAGGTGGACCTTGTTTTTTCACAAAATCGTACCAAGATGACACCAATATATAGACTGTATTTATACAGCATATATCATAGACAGAAGTAGGTTAACAATTAAAAAAGATAGCTGGGTGCATAAGACCCAGAATAAAAAATTGCCCAGTCCTGGTAGGAACATTTTTGCCAGGACTGGAAAAGATGACAATGTAGAATCCTCAAAATGCAGAAGCATCCCTACAATGGGCCAGGCCAGTCCCATGGGGAGGATGGGCCCCTCTATTGTAGAAGGAAATAGTAGTCCACAAAAATCACAAAAACTGATAGGCCAAAGAAGAACCATAAAGACTATAAAGTGGACTATTGAGGATAAGAAAGAAATTATGCATTGTTACTATTCTGCAAAAAGCCCAGAATTTCCAGAAACAAGATATACAAAACAATTAAGAGAGAAATTAAAGGAAAGAAAAATACTTCTACTAGAAAAACTGCCAGAAGCTTCAAATAAAAATTTGTATTCATTAATACAACATATTTGTGAAAAACAGTATATAGATCAAGAAACTTTGATCTGTTTGGAAAAAGAAGCATCTGAGGAAGTACGAAAATATAAACAAAAAAGCTAGAGTGATTTTGAACTCTAATGTCACTGTAAATATATACTGAGTATTTTCTTGTTCTTTTGATATGTATTATTAAACATATTTAAACCTTCCATTGTGGCTATGTCAAGAGATATTTATGTTCTGAGAGTACTTGCATATTTATTTGGTAACACTATGTGGGCCACTCCTAATAGCCTTGCTCTTGGTCAAAATACCATTTGTATTAATAGTAACATTACACAGTAAGGCTGGACACCCTTTGTTACGGGCCTTAAAGTAGCTGATAAGGAGTAGCTGACAGCAGTGAAAACTACCTTACACTCTGAGCTAGTAATCCTGTGCCAGCCTGTCCCAGGCATGTGCATGTGTGAATCAAACCTCAAAGTGTGTGTGTCAGCTACTTGGGTAGGGACACAAAGCACTGGTTGGACAGAGAGGGAGCTGGAGGTCTTGGCTTGGTCACTCAGCTGATATCTCAACTCTATAGCTTTGCCAGTGGGAATTCGTACTGGGGATCTGGAGAAAGAGGAAGAAAACAGCCCCAGACTGGCTGTGGCCTCTGTGGGTTCTTAAGGGAAATTGCACTTGATGTAGAGAACTGCATCTGGAAGCACTGTGTGTGTACTTGTCATCCTCTCAGTTTACATTCCCCACTGGTGCCAGTTTTGAGGATTGAGGCTCCTTGATTACCGGTCCAGTGGTGGGGCATCACAACATTTATAAACCAAACAAAAATATTGGCAAACTCCTCTACAAAAACTCAATTTCCCTAACTTGGAATAGGCTTTCTCCTAGCATCCATTGCATTACTAGTACCAGATGCTTCAAAACTGAAGTCAAAAGCTACTTCCAGTACTCAAGCTCCTGCCCTTGCCATAACCCTCCTTAATTTCCATCACCTCTCCATTTTACTTTCACCTCTCTTCTGCTTTTCAGAATATGTTGTTCATATTTTTGTAAGGTAACCTTTGGGTCATCAATAGCTCATGTTATTATACATTTTTCTGACAGCCATGTTGTTATTTCTCTATGTTCTTGTTTTTTTTTTCTACAATGCATGTCAACTTATATTCTCTTTGTTTATATATTGTCTAGTATGTAATTTTATGTAATTTTTTATTTCTGTAAGTTGGAGCTTTTCTCCTCAGGTCTCCACTTTAAATGGGCCATATGGCTCAGTTGGACTAACCCAGTTAACAAATGTAAAATAAATAAATAATAATACATTATAAAAGTTTTAACCTATCTTTTCAGTAAGCCCCAAATTCATGTCCAACAATGTTCATTAATTTTATTCCTTTTACTTGGAGTGGTTTTCATGTGAAAAATAGTTTTCTCAACGGATCAATGCACTCAGTTAGACTCTCTTCAACTATCCAAGCTATGCTGTGCCCTTTAAAATTAAACTCAAATGAGCTCTGTTCAGCTCCCAAGTTATATCTTTCTCTCTGTCTGAAGGCTCGGGTCTCAGTGCACTGTCTTTCTTTAGCATTGCTTCCTCTTCTACCTTGTGAATAGGGCTAAGCAATCACACACACAAAACACACACACACAGACAGACACACACACACACACACACACACACACACACACACACACACACACACACACACACACACACACCAAAGCAGGGTTGGAGAATTAATGAATTAATCCTTTATAACTAGAAAAATGTCTTAAATAGACCTTTTTCCATCTCAAATGATGGGACTACACCACTATAAATGTGTACCTGTATGTGTGAGTGTTTATATATCTATATACATCTATATCTATCTATCTATATCTACCTATAAAGTAAGTGGTAAAAATGGCTTACTATCAAGCCATATAAGAAAAACTCCACAAAAGACTGAACCAAGCCACAGTCTTCACTGTATAATGCCTTCTTCTATCATTGATCATGTTTGGAAATGTTTCTGTTTAACAACTAATTTCCTTTCCAATTGGCCCCTCTTGATAAAGTTCCAGGTGCCTTTGTAAAAAAAAAATGAAGATTTTTAGTGTGCTTCTTGATTTCTTTATATCACTGTTTACTCAGTTTTTCGTTTTACCACACCTGCAAAATGTTGTCATAATAGATACTAAGCAATGCTTTACATACTACTGCATAACATTGTGAGTAGTCAAAAACAACTTAGCACTTAACTAGAGCTATTTCTTATTTACATTGTGGTTGCACTACTACATTATTACATGTTCATTATCGATGTGAAGGGCTCATTCTGCAAGACCTAGTTAAAAGCTTGTTTTTCTAAGAAGTGTGAAACTACATCTGATGCATTTAACATGCAAATACAAAATCCTGTACATTAATTTAGTACCAAAGCATTGTCAGTTAAATCTTTCATGATGTCATGGCAGGGATTCTCAGCTGTTAGAAAAATAATGAGAGACCATCCTTTGCAACAAAATAAAATACAAAAATAACACACTTTTTGCAACAAAAAACTGAACAGCTTGATATTGTATATAGTAAGGAGTTGATATCCAACTCCAAAGGTATGTTATATCCATTTGCTTTAGAATACGACCAGCACACTTTGTCTTTCCTGAAGTGAAGGTCTACACAATCTATACAAATAACCCATTGAGGCCATGCCACCATTTTATCTACATGATCTCAAAATGTTCATACTGTCAATTTGTGAATGCATGTAGGACATAGACACATAACCTGTTGAAGCCATACCTCCATTTTATCTATAAGATTTCTAAACACTCACAGGATTTTACATCTTTTGTAATCCACTGCAGCCAATAAAGCCGAAACTTCATTTTCTTTAACGTATCGGTAAAGTATAAGTTAATTATTTGGCACCCCTTCAGTGGCATATAGCTTAAAAACAAGACTACTGTCCATAAGGACTGATTGCAAAATATCCCATATAACACCCAAACCAATTAGTAAAAATGTCACACAGACCAAGCATTTAGAAAAACTCTATAAAAGTCCCAGCCAAGCTATGTTCTTTACTGAAGAATACCTTTTGTGTAGCCCTATGGGATGTATGAAAGCAATCCTTTAAGGGAATATCACAGTTTCAGCTACGTAGTTTCTGAATGTCCATGACTTTTTACCTTTTTAAGTTTTTACTGGGACATTCAAGCAAATAAAGCCAAATATCACTAGCTGTAGACATACCATATTTTACTCATTTACTGAGCCTGTCAGTACAACATAAGCATTTGTTTGGCTATACTTTGGAAACCCAGTGATTAAAAACAAGCCTGAGGACTGTAGACTTTAAATAAACATTAGGGTGACACACACACACACACACACACACACACACACACACACACACACACACACACACACACATATAAAAAGAGAGAGAATGTTTTAGTGTGTGTGTGTGTGTGTGTGTGTGTGTGTGTGCCTGTGCATGCATGTATGTGGCACACTAAGAATTAAGAAAAAATGTGATGCATAGCACACACACACACACACACACACACACACACACACACACACACACACACACACACACACACACACACATGTACTTGCACTTGCACATGCACAAATGCATGTGTGCATGTGTGTGTCAGTGTCTTTGTGGGAGATAGACAGACAGAGAGAGATAGAGAGAAATATACATCAGATTTCCTCTTCAGTTCACAGTATGCTGGAAGAATGACATGTTGAAGATGTAGATCTACTCTATACAGTGGAATTTAAAAGCTGTCCAAAGCAGAAGCAGTAGTCCAAGCTAAAGCATTAGCATGCACGTTTTATCCAAGAAGCAATTAAGGACTGATGCACTAGAAAGTATTAAAGCTAAAGATTCCACCATGAAGGATGCATCCATTTCATTTCACCTAATTTCATACATGGCACAATAAATAACAAACTACATTTTGATGGATGAGAGTATTTTCTATGTCTAAAACTAAGTTGTGATTAAACAAGGTTAGTTACTCATTCCACTGCCATGAACAGAATTTTAAATGTAATGCAACCTGTTGCAGCATTTTGCCACATAACTCAGCATTCACTTGCCTTACCAAGATGCTATGTCTTCGGTCTGTGACATTTTTCTGATTATGCCTGTACTTACTATATATTAGACAATGCTGCTTTCATGTGATTAACCAAGCAAAACTATAAACCACTGTAATTTCAGTGCATGAGGATGTACACGGGGTGATATTTTTCAAGGAATGTGTTACAAACCTGTTTACTTTCAAGGGCAAATAAAGGATGAAATAGTCACATCCAACCAGTTTCAGGAGTACAAATTCTTGTTGACAAGCAAGCATCTCAGACTTTTAAGTCATCAATCTGAACTGTGCATCCATTATTGAAGGCAAAGTTATACACCTATACTGCTGCAGAACTGTGGTTGTTTAATGAAAAACCTGTCTTGATAAGCTTTTCACAGAACTGTAAAACTTGTTTAACACTTCAGGTGTCCTATGATATGCTTAGGCAAGTTGTCAGGGGTCTGTAATTTGTCAAAGGTATTGTTATATCACCTTTTCATAGTCCAGGCTCTGACTCATTGCAGTGCCTTATAATTTCTCAGTGTCATAAAGGAAGTGCTGTAGTGTGTTCACTGCTTCAGGTAATCCAAGTTCTTCATTTGCAGATCAAGGCCAACTTGTGTTTAGAAAAGAATGAAAAAAATAATATCATTCCCTCATCCACTTTTTTAAAAAAACATCTGTTTTTGTTTGCGGGTACTGTTATTTTCTTTTATTCACAGTCTTTAACTCAGTAGTTCAACAGGTAGCAAAAAGACAAATATAATGTCTGACATTAGCATGCAAGTACTTTCTCAGCCATTTCAAATATGTGATATTTTATTCCTGTTATGTGTAGTAGTTCTGCTAGTGACATGTTTCCAAGAAATTAATGTGCAGTATTATCTGAAAAAAATGTAATTAGAGATAAACAGAACATCAATACAATTTACTTAATTTACTGGATGATAGCACAATACCAAACTATTATAATTAAACCGTATGCAGTTTATTTATTTATTTATTAACTGTGGTCAGCATCTAATTTTTGAAGATTAACAGTTCAAGCCTTTAAATAATACTTTGCTTGTTTGTTATCTGCTTCCATTGCTCATTTACTTATTATTTTTGTAACTACTTTTCTAGCAATACATCTCTGAAACAGTGAACAGTTTGGAGTTATATTCCACTGGCTTTGTCATTAGAAGAACTCCAAAAATTATTCTGCTATAAGAAACAGCTCTCTTCTTGGTAGGATAACTATCAGCAGGAAACTTTCATTAAAGAAAAACAGAGCTACATTTAGCTATCATGATTTGGATGAGAATGCAATTCAGCATTTAAAAATGCTTCTGTATGCTACTCCTTTTGAGAACAAATAACAATGCTTGCAGACTGTGTGATGTCCTCTTCTGGGCCAGTAACCAAGGAGCCTGAATCCTCACCACTGACACTGGAGAGGGATTTATACTTGATACAGTCAGTATTTCCAGATGCAGACCTCTCTGCATCAAGCACAATTTCCCTTAAGAGCACACAGGGCAAACACACAGCCCAGGGTCTGGGTGTCTCTGTCTGTCTTCCTCCAGGTCCCCAGTAAGACTCCCCAATGGAACCGCTGTAAAGTTAGGTCCTCAGTCGAGTGTCCAAGCCAAGTTCTTCAGAACCCTCTCTGTGAAACCAGTACTTCATGTCCCTGCCCAAGTAGCTGACAGACACTCACTCTTGAGATTTAATTTTCACATACACACACCTAGGAAAAGCTGGCGCAGATTACCCATTCTACCAACTTTGCACAGATTAGAAGGTAGATTTACTGCCACCAGTCAGTTCCTATAAGGGTCTTAAAAGGGTATTCAATTATACTGAGTGAAATTAATATTATTACAAATGGTAATACTAACCAAACAACCAGGCTTTCAGGAGTGGCCAGAGTTATCACCAAATAAATATATACAAATACTCTCAAAACTTAAAATATTTTTCTAAAGGATCAGCCACAATGAGAAGTTTAAATATGTTTAATAATAAATAATAAAAGAACAAGAAAATACTAAATATCTGTTTTCAGTAAACACCAGAGTTGCAGTCACAGGAAGTATTAAAAATAACACAGATAGAATCTTTCACACAGTTACAGAAAAACAGTATTTAGCTTGTCTCACTATCTATTCCTGATTGACTCAAAGAATTACTATTCCTACTTACTAAATAGAGCAAGAAAAGGTGGATGAGTGGTCCCTATTGTCAGATCCAAGACAGAATATAGAATGATTCTGAGACTTCAGTCTCCTCTAATATGAAAACATTATTTCTTTACAGAATTACATCACATACATCTGGTAAACTGACTCTGTTTCCTGCACTATCCCCCATCAGTAGAAGCTACCAGGATTTAGCACCTATTTGCTACAATATACACAGACAGAGCTTTGCTCAGATGTGGTGCAGCTGCTGGAAGTCATAAAACCATTCCACTCTTCCTACAGGAGTTACAACCTATTCTCTAGTACAGGCATTGCATCTCTGGCTCCTTTCAAAACTGTGGGATAACATCTTTAGGGCTTAACCCATAAAGTAATTTAAGTTCAGATATATTTTAAATTCAGGTAGATTAACCTCTTGCCTTCCAGAATATGCTGTTACAATTTATACGTTTAATTCAGTTAGAGTAATACATGTACATTTCTTTTCCTTCCAGCAGTGCATACTGTTGATACATTTTAATACAAGCAAACCTCACAAATACATTTTCAGCGCAAGCATCTGTACAAATTGGTTTGATATACAAATGACATATAATTATTTACAAAAATTCCAGCTAGATGTGCTGGCATAAGTTATAAATCCCCTGCCCTACTTCTCCTGGCAAGGCTGGCAGTACCTCCTATCATCACACAACATATTGGTGAGCAGTGGTGTGGATATTGAACTTTTGTAGCCTGTAAGCAGTTGTCAGTAAAGGTGTGCATTCTCTCAGCAGCCACATGGTGAACATTCAGAGTTTCATATCACAAAATGTTTTATTTTTATTTATTTTTATTAGTTTAGTTTAGTCAGGGAAAGCAGGCAAAAATGTCAGCAGAGGATGATGGCAATCTGATAAAGAACCAGTTGGCAAAGGTGTGTGAATCCAAAGGACTGGTGTATGCCAACTTGATTAAAAAGGAAATTATTTTAACCTTTGTTGCAGCTACAACATTAACCAGCAACCCACCTGAAGCTTACAGGAAAAAATAGTTTTGTGAGCATAGGCACAAGGCAGATGAAAGTGTGTGTTATTATATTGCTGTGTTAAACACTTATTACCATAGGTGGGTGAGTGGGTCTCAGGTTACCACTTTTGTTGTGCTGGCAGATCATTTGGTGAGGGAACAAGCCCTTAGCACTTTGCCTGAGGACATGAGAATCTGGTTGGCAGACCGAGAATGCAACTCTGCAGATGAGCTGGGGAAGAAAGGGGATCCCTACTTAGCAAGCAGGGCATCATTGCACAGGAAAGGGATACCCAGGGCTGTACATGGATATAAGGGAACCCATGGTGGACAGCCTAAACCACCCCAACAGAGTCTTCCAGTAACTGGGAAGCCACACGTTCAGGTACATGGCCAGGATCAAGGGTTAAACATTTTAAATGTAACCAGTGGGGTCATGTAGCATATAGATGTCCAAGGAGGCAAGGTGGAGAACAAAAAGTGGGGGAACCAGAAGTGAGAATAAAAGTATACCAGTGGTAAATTGTCTGGAGACAACTGAGGTACCAAACTGTCACAAGAGGTTATATCCTATCTTAGTGGATGGAAAATAGGCCACTGCTAAGAGAGAAACAGCCTCTAATATATCCATTGTGAAGCCTGCAGTGGTTAAAAAGGAATAGTACTTGCTTGGGCAGTCAACTCCAGTTAGAGCTTTAGGATGGACCCCATTCCAAGTGCCTTTGGTCAGGGTTCATCTTGACTGAGAGGGTGGAAAAGGAAGCAACCAAATAGGTGTGTTTGAGGATATCCCTGCAGATGTCTTAATAGGGAATGATTTTGATAATGCAGTACCTTGTGTGCATGCAGTTACACACAGTCAGGCATGGAGACAGGTTTATGAGTCTGGTAGCCTGGAGGGGACCTACACAGATGCCACACCTGAAGCCAAGGCTGGTGATGTGGCTATTTCAGGGAGGGAGCTACCTTATAGCATTGAGCCTGATGGTGAGCCACAACTGCTGTTAGGTACTGATGTCCCCTTGGACAGAGTGACTGCAAGGAGAGATGTGAATGATAGTACCTAGGCTGACAGAGAGATGCCACTGTCAGAGGATATCAGACATCCTGTGGAAGGGGAGCTGGAAAGTGTCACAAAAGTAGAGCTGAGACAGGGTCTGCTCTCAGACCCTACACTAAGAGGCTTTAGGGAGGTAGCTAGGGAGGTG
This sequence comes from Protopterus annectens, assembly GCF_019279795.1. Taxonomy (NCBI): domain Eukaryota; kingdom Metazoa; phylum Chordata; order Ceratodontiformes; family Protopteridae; genus Protopterus; species Protopterus annectens. The sequence continues at coordinate 789,760,623 of NC_056728.1, read as the reverse complement.
CCTGATTCTCAAGGAAAAGGGGAGTCTGTATACTGGAACAAAGGGTTACTGTACAGAGAGTGGACCCCTGAGGGAGGAGGAGAGAGAGGGTGAGGTACTACAGCAGTTGGTAGTGCCTGGAGCCTACCATCTGGCACTTCTAGCCATAGCCCATGACATTACTTTTTCATGTCAAATGGGCATAAAGTGTACCAAGAGATGTATTATGCAGAACTTTTATTGGCCTGTAATTGCAAGGGATGTAACAGGGTGCTGTAGGACCTGTGAGCAGTGCAAAAAAGTAGGGAAGGCAGGCGACAAGGTCAAAGCTTCTTTGATGCTTTTTCCTGTAATTAAGGAGCCATTTCAGTGGGTAGCTATGGATATTGTGTGGCCTCTGAGTGCCCCAAATGCCACATGGAAGAAGTACATCCTAGTGGTAGCTGATTATGCTACTAAATACCCTGAGGCAGTGGTGCTGTTGTCCATTGAGGCAGAGAAGGTGGCAAATGCTTTGCTAGAGATTTTCAGTGGGGTAGGTTTCCCAAGCGAAATACTGACTGACAGAGGTACCAATTTCATGTCAGACCTGCTGGCTTGTCTGTAGAAGCACTGTGGGGTGAAGCACCTAAAGACCACCCCCCTACCATCCCCAGACAAATGGTCTTGTGGAGAGGTTAAACTCTACACTAAAGACCATACTACAGGCATTTGCAGACCTGTTTAAGAGAGAGTGGGCCAAATATTTGCCCCATCTGCTGTTCACTTACAGAAAGGTACCCCTGGAATCCACACGTTTTTATCCTTTCAATTGCTGCATGGGCAAGATTTGACTCATGATGAGTGTGAGGGTGAGTGTGAATCCCACAAGGAGTCTGTTGTGGCATATGTCCTAAACTTTAGGACAAGACTCAGGGAGCTCATGGGCTTGGCCCAGGAGAATCTGGCAGGAGCCCAAAACTAGAAGAAGGTCTGGTATGATAGGAATGCTTGAGCTAAAGAGTATGCTGTGGGGCAGCAGGTGATGGTTCTCAATCCTGTCAGACACAGGAGGCCCTGCTGCTGATTATTTGCAGTGGATGGCAGGAGGAGTCTGAGGTGGATTTGCTGACTGATCTCCTCAGTGTGGCTCAGACCAATACCTCCATGGAAGGGGTAGCAATGTCCCAGCAGCTATCCCCTACCTAAATTTGAGAAAGCCAAGCAGTGTTACAGGAGTCTGGATGCATGTTCACTGGAAAACCTGGGTGCGGGCAGCACAATGTGGATACAGGACCTGAAAGGCCTATCAAGCAGACCCCTAACAGAGACAAGACAGACTCTTAGAGAGGAAATACAGGAACTGTTGGAACTGGGGTTAATCCAGAAGTCCAGCATTCCCTGGGTTTTCCCAATGGTGTTGGTATGAAAGAAAGACAGAAGTGCCAGGTTCTGTGTGTACTACAGGAAACTAAATAGTTACATAGAGTCAGATGCTTACCCCTTGCCTAGGACAGATGAAGTCTTAGAGTAGCTGAGTGGGACTAAGTGGGACTAAGTATCTGACCACTATTGATCTGACCAAGGGCTGCTAGCAGGTGCCCTTGACTCTCATGGCTAGAAAGAGGTCAGTCTATGTGACTCCTTTCAGATTATATGAGTTCACAAAGCTGCCCTTTGCAGGAGAAGGAGATTATGCCCTTGCTTAGCTGTTGACACTGCTATCTACAGCCATTCCTGGTCAGAACAACTTCAGCATGTCAGGGACATCCTGGAAGACTGCAAAGGGCAAGGTTGACCAGTGGGTATGGCAGAGGTCTCCTACCTGGGACATAGACTGTGGAGTGGTAAGATCAAGCCAGAACCTGCCAGAGTGGAAGCCATTCAGGCTTAGCCTGTCCCTGTTACTAAAAAGCAAGTGAGGCCATTCTTGGGGACAGTGGGGTACTATAGAAAGTTTTTTCCCAATTATAGTACAGTAGCTGTTCCCCTCACAGACCTAACAAGGAAAAACAGGCCAAAGAAGGTAGTGTGGACCCCAGGCATTACAAAAGCTTAATAGGGCTTTGGGAGGACCCCCTGTATTAGGCAGGAAAGATTACAGCAAAGAATTTGTGCAGATGCATGCTTCAAGTCATGGGATGGGGGCTGTACTGAGCCAGGTTACTTCAGAGGGAGAAGAGCACCCAGTGGTATATCTCAGCTGTAGACTCTAACCTAAGTAGGAATGTTATGCAGCAGTAGAAAAACAATGTAGTATAAAGAAAATGTTAATGAGCAAAGGAAGGAAACAGGCGTTTACCAAAGTTCAAAGTCCACAAAATATATACTGTAGTCTTCTCGAGTAACTGTCACTGGAGGGACATCAAATAAATGGCAATAATGGTAGTAAAAACAGAGCTCGCTTACTGTAGTCGACAAGGTAAGCGCTTTCACTGCTTTAGCTTCATCAGACCAGATAACAACTACAAAGGTACACACTACTTAAATACACTCAAATGGGTGTAACCAATAAAGACCTAACAATTAACTACTTAATTCACTGCTAGTAATATAAAGGTGCCATACAGGAGTAAAATGCATTCTCTGTACAATGATAAAAACAAATGTATAAAGAACAATTAATTATTAAAATATAAAAAACATATATATCTGTACTAAGTAATGTAGCATTATTAAAATAGTCTCCTCTTCTTTAAAATAGGCTTAATAGAGGCCCTTTCATTCAAGCCCTTGCCCCGATCTGCATGGAGCATAATAATCCATCGAGCTTCTCTATACTCAGTATGTGTATAAATGTCACCCCCCCTAGCACTGGGCTGAATCGTCTCAACAACCCTAAAACTAAAAGTATGAGACATATCAAACTCCAAAACATGTTTAGATAAAGCATTGTGCAAGGAACCTTTCTTAATGTGATATAAGTGTTCCCTCATTCTGTCACGTAAAGTTCTATTGGTTTTACCAACATAGAACGAGTGACAGAGGGAACATTCTGCTAAATAAATCACATGGGCAGTTTTACAGTCTGCATGGGCATGAAACTTAAATTCTTTATATAAATCAGGATGTACAAAGACAGGATATGTATTAATATACATACAGAAATTACAACCATTGCAGGGTTGTGTAGAACCAAGGGACACAGACATAGAATTCACATTCCTATTATAACACAATAATCTCTTCAAATTCTTGCAATTCCTGAACCTGAAAGTGAGTTTCTCCCCTACGATCCTGGTAATATCAGGATCTACTTGTAAAATACCTAAACGAAAAACAATGTCTGTCCATAGTATGGACACTGCAGAAACTTCAACCCAATCTGCATAGAAATAGTATGGACACTGCAGAAACTTCAACCCAATCTGTATAGAAAGAAATTCACTGTAGTTACAGACCAGAATCAGTTAACATGGCTACATTGAGCTGGCCAGCAAATTGCCAAGTGTTTAAGGTGGAGCCTAGGGTTGCAGGCCTATGATATGATAGTGCAGCACCATAGTGAGGTTAGCAATGCCAATGCAGATGGGATCCTAAGATAGGGTATAGGATACTGTATTCCTAGATAGACTAATTTGTCTTAAGCATTTCTCAAGGAACACTTGAAAAAATAGCTTGAATCTTCAAAGTGCGGAGAGATGTAATGATAGGAGGTACTGCCAGTCACGCCAGGAGAAATAGGGCAGGGAATATATGACTTATGCTAGCACAGCTAGCTGGAATTTTGTGAATAATTATATGTCATTTTTAGATCAAACTGATTTGTATAGATGCTTGTGCTGAAAATGTATTTGTGAGGGTTGCTTGTATTAAAATGTAATAATAGTGTGCCCTGCTGGAAGTAAAAGAAATGTGCATGTGTTATTCTAACTGAACTAAATGTATACATTGTAACAGCATATAATGGAAGAGAAGAGGTTAATCTACCTGACTTTAGAATATATCTGAAATGAAATTACTTTGTGGGTTAAGCCATAAAGATGTTATCCTACTGTTCTGAAAGGAGCCAGAGAAGCAATGTCTGTACTAGGAGAATAGGTTGTAGCTCCTGAAGGAAGAGTGCAATGGTTTATGGTTTTATGACTTCCAGCAGCTGTGACACTTCTGAGCAATGCTCTATCTGTGTGTATTGGCTAAAAGTATTCACACCTTTAACAAATATTTAGCATTGAGTAAGAATTACTTATAAGCACATTCCATCAACCTGGAATACATATTAATACAGAAAGTCACATAGAGCTACAGACCTACTTAATGTGTTGCACATCTACATATTTATTTATATATTTACTTTACATTTGTTAACAGGAAAAGTCCCACTGGATATATATCCATTTTCAGTGGAGGCCTGGGAAGAAAAGCTCCAGAAGTACAACTTATATTTAACAAATACAAAATACAATTAAAAGTATAATATCAACAGTTCAGATAACAATGGATATATATATATATATATATATATATATATATATATATATATATATATATATATATATATATATATATATATATATAATTCCAGGAGAAATTAATAGAAAAAATGTTTGTGTAAGTTAGGTAGAAAGGATTAGATTATAATAGTATTTTGGTGATATATATGACTAGTATGAGAACCTGAACGTTAGTTAAGTGCAGAACACATCACATCATCACATTGGGAACAAATGTTTGGCTGCACCTTTAAAGTGATGTTTCAATATAACCACCTGAAGAAGGATAAAGGCTGAAACTGCTGACATTATTAAAGTGCCTGCAGAAATCCATGGTACCATCCTATTCTATGCTTCAGTATCACTCAGGTTTTGCAAACTACCCTTCATACGCACAGCTTTGCAGGCACTCCTGTAACACATCCTTATCTACAAACAGTGCTGTGGACTAACAGGTAGATCTACAATTCTGGAGAATAAAGTAGGAATTCATCCATATGCACAACAGATACACCTGCATATTGTAGGAAGCTAATCTATACCCTTTATCCCAATACATGCATATGTACTGATGACTTATAAGTGTTATCTTTGTGTAGTATGACTTAACATTGTACACACAGGATGACGTGATTGTCTCTGAACATGGATAGGCTCAATCTGTGGATGTAAAAATGCAAGCAGCTCACCAACTGAAAGCTTACCTATTATGCATGCAAAGTCAGGCAACTCTACCTAGCAGTATGAGCATCTCACAGCACACAGATATTAAGTACTATTAGCACCACATTTAATTAATGAGCTTCATTAGCACAGTATGTTTTGGAACTGCAGCTGCAGACATCTGCATAAGTTCTTGATCTTGGTACAGTAACCAATAGCTCAGTGTAGGTGCACAGTGCTCAGCACAAATGCCAAATAGTTGCCAGTCTATGCATATATGCACAGCGCATGCTCATTATCCACCAATGGGCTGCTACTAAACTCATTACATAAGTTTTAAAAGGTGAGAATTATATAGTTCAAGATCTTTACCTTGCTACCTGCAAAATTAATGTTATCTTAGTGAGCAATTTTCTGAAGGCATTCAACAACTTCTCTTCAACAGCTTTAAAGAACATGTTGACAAATAAGAGACTGTGGCACATCTGATTGCCTAACTGGACCAATAAGGAGATAATGCAGATGTAGGCTGTGCATGTCTATCATGAAGAGAGTATGTGCACACCAGAAGAACGTCACCCAGATCAACACTTAGAACTGGGTTGCCAGTGAGTTTCACAGATGGACAGAGATCTTCAGGACAGGTGTGCAGATCTGTCACCATTACAGTGACCTCCATCAAAAGAATTGGAATCTGCTACTGGAGTGTATTGGCAATGTCTATAGAGAGCCCATAGATCCAGTGGCAGCTCGTGATATTGGACTGCGGGACTGCAGCCCCCCCCCAGTTGTAAAATAAAATACAAAAATCCCTCATGCATGGTTGGTAACTTGAATTGGGACTGCTGCTTAACCAGTCCAGATTCAGGAAGATGGCAGCAGTCCACAGAAACCCCAGAAGTCTATGCAGTTGTAACCACATAGACTGGAAGGGGATCAGACAAGGTCTGAAGTCTGTGCATGATTCCAGCACTAGGAAACAGGACCTTGCATGCATGATGCATACAATACATTCCGGTGCCAACATCAAAAATAGGAGCTTCAGAATAGGATGTGCCCAAGAGCTTCAGTTACTGTTAGAGAAGCAGATTTCAAGGAGTGGGCCGAGAACTATTCGCTTTGCTTCAGTTTAAGCAGAGGATGTGTCCGAGTAGCAGACTGTTAAGCAGTTTAAGCAAAGAACATGTCCGAGGAGTGGGCCATTCAGCAGTTTAAGAAGAGGATGTGCCCAAACAATTCACTTTGTTTCAGTTTAAGGTAGGAGCAGACCGTTAAGCAGTTTAAGCAGAGGACGTGTCCGGATAATTCACTTTGCTTCAGTTTAAGGTAGGTGTGTGTGTGTGTGTGTGTGTGTGTGTGTGTGTGTGTGTGTGTGTGTGTGTGTGTGTGTGTGTGTGTGTGTGTGTGTGTAAAATGCCCCAGTTGATATATACTGGTGTAAAATGCCCCAGTTGATATATACTGGTGGCTAGAGAGAACTCAGGATACCTGGTTGTGGTTAGAGAATACCTCAGGCTTGAACCTTGGGTGCAAGTAGCAACAGCCTGAATTCCCTAACCACCATTTATGAAACCTTTGCAGGTTTTTCCCTCATATTTGTGTTCTGTTCTGTTCCTCATAAAATCTGTGGTTTGGTTCCTGGATTTTTAATTCATTGAATAGTTCATGGTGTACTGGTAGCATTATTGCCTCACAGTTAGAGTTTCTCCGGTTTTATTCTTGGCTGGGGTGCCTTCTGTGTGTATGTCCTTTCTGTGTTTGTGTGGGTTTCCTCTGGGTGCTCTGGTGTCCTCCCATGTTACAAAGACATGTGTCTGGAATGTTTCTCCCTGGGCCTCTGCTGAAAATTGGCTTTTGTCCCAAGTCAGACTTTCCTGGTTAATAAATGTTAAATAAATTAAAATGACAGGCATTTGAATTTCAGACTTCATATTCTTCAGAAAGTACATGGTAACACAAAACCTTTTATTCTAGCAATGTTCTAAGTTTATAAGATGAATATTTGAAAATTGTCTGTATTTTTGGGACTGTATTCCCCCATTATTGGTTTCATCCAGTTTTTTTGTGCTAAGGTTGAGAGGTATGGCGAGAACTGAAGTCACTGAATATGTTTGGGGGGCTGTATTCCCCCATTACTGGCTTTTCCATGTGTTTTGTGCTAAGAGGTTGAGAGCTATGGTGAGAAATGAATTCACTGAATATGTTTGGGGGCTGTATTCCCCCAATATTGGCTTTGTCCAGGTCTTTTGTGCCAAGAGGTTGACAGCTATGGTGAGAATTGAATTCACTAAATGGTAGCCATTTGAGTTTCAGTCTTCCTATTTTTCACAAAACAGCTGATTTGGCATAGTGGTATGTTGCTATGACTGTTTTGTATAGGGTCCAGAGTTCAAGACTTGGCAGTAAATTGTATGTTGGTAACACAGCATTTCATTCTAGCAACTTTCCAAGATTATACAAGCAATGTTTAAAATGTGTCCCTGGTTTTTGCCCCCCCCCCCCTAATAAAATTTGGCTTTTTCCAGATTTCTTGTACTGCAAAGTTGAGAGATATAGCTGAGTGTCAAATAGATTTTACAAGGAGCTGAGAGCTGCAGGGGAGAAAAGTTTAGTGCTGCTTATGGTGAGTTTGCTTTCCATTGTTCATAGCACAACAGGTAGTGTACTTGCTTTTGATGCAGAAGGCTGTGGGTTCTACTATCACAGTATGGAGATGCATTGTTGATACTGCACTGTGTTGTAAAGGGAGTGGGTGCTACAGTCCTTTTTGGCGAAGATACCTAGTAGCTATGAACCTGTTATCAGTTTGCCATTCATTCACTATTGCAAGATTACTAGCTTATCATTTTTTTAATGTAACATAGGCAATTTATTCCTCACGGGAACAGGCACTTTATTTGTAGGTGAAACAATGAAATATAATGTTGTTTGCTAGCAGCAACCTCTTTATTAGTTACAGATCTCTTTAATGTGGAATTATTTAGATGACGTTTACTTCTTCAGAGATTGTGCATATTTACTGATACTTGTGTACTGTAGAAGTATGAGTAGACTTTTATGATGGAAATGTTCTGAATTGGGCAGTTTTGTCATTATTGGTGCATGCATTTTGTTTCATTGTTTACTGGAAAAATGTTCAAAACAATAAATTTAAAACACCCTCTAACTACTGTATTATACAAGGAATATAATTTAATACAATCAGGAAGGTGTGTCAAAGAACATGTTTTGTGTGCAAGGAGCCTATGATTTGAAAACAGCCCAAAGTTAATCTTTGTCTGCCACTGGCAAAATGTGTTTTCTTTGAATGTGGGTCTTGGTGCTGTTTCAATGAATGTGAGTTTCAAGGGCAGAGAAGTTTTAATGCTAAGTCTATTTTCATTGTGAGATGGCATTGCTTTGTTTAGCAGATGTCTATTAGTGTTTGTGCTGTAAAATCAAAATAAAACTTCCAAATTAAATCCAAATCATTGCAGAAGTAAAGCAGTATGCACATTATTGTGTTTATGGTAAATGGGGTGAAATGGCCAAGTAATAGGACATTGGAATGGCTGCAGGGGAGAGGCTCCATTCAACCATTATTTTGTGAGGGGGAAGGGTGGCAAACTCAAAGACAGCCCCGGCTGAACTATACCTCTCAGCTGTCCAGATTTTTGCAGAATTAATAGATTTTTGCTTCTTATTTTTGGTTTGTGCCTGATAAAATGTGTGGTTTTCTGGCAAATCATTTAGGAATGAAGTCACTAAATAATGACAGACATTGAGTTTCAGACTTCATAACCTTCAGAAAAATGCATGCTAAAGCAAGACCTGTTATTCTATCAACTAAGATTATACAAGAGCAATGTTTAGTACTGTTTGTATGTTCCCCCAATATATTTGGCCTTGTCCAGATTTCCTGCATTAAGAGATTGAGCAGTAAGTGCAAATAAATCGCTTTATAGAATTAGGAATATCCAAACCTCTCAACTGTCCCCGATTTTGGCTCAAAATGTTGCTCTCCTCTTAATAATATCTCTGCAAAATGGCAATTTTGGAAGAAAACATGGAGGGTTTACAATTATAAATAACTGTAATGATCAGAGTTATAGATTACGTTTATTTCAGAAAAGCACGTAGATTCTCTTATTTTGTCAGCTGCTCAAGTTAACAGTACTAATATTAAAAAAGTGTCCCTTCTTTGACAGGTTTCCAGCTGTATTGTGTGGCAATTTTATATTTTTGTATCCCATTTTTCATAAAATTTTGGTTTACTGGCAAATTAGTGGCAAATCATTAAATACTGAAGTTAGACAATAATGACAGACATTTGAGTTTTAGAGTTCATACCCTTCAGAAAATTCATACTAATGCAATACCTACTACTATTCTATTATTTTTCTAAGTTTATAAGAGCAATATTTAAAAATTGTCCTTATTTTTGG
>NC_056728.1:789738645-789746145 GCF_019279795.1 Protopterus annectens | reverse complement strand
CACTATGTGCATAGAGGATGTGCACTGACTACAGGAGCACTGATGGGAGAGAGCTATGGCTTCTATTTGTTTGTGGTTTGCTGTTGTGTATTGTTATGTGCAATTCATGTCCTGATCTCAAGCATACATTTTCCATTGCAGATTGTAATGTGGAGATCATTTAACTAATGCCTTTTGTAATATAAGATCCAGTTATGTTAATATAAGATCCACTTTGCAGACATAACCAAATAATAAGATAGTGGTTATGCACCTGTACCTGGATTATAGCTGCGGTTGCATTATATATTTGCTGTGTGTTTTGCCTGGTCTGTTATTTGCTGCTCACAGCTTTGTTCCCAGTTGGTAGTATCACTGGTTTATCAGCAAATCCTGTGAACTGCAAATTTGTGTAAAAGCAGTGCTCAATTAACTTTATGGTCTGTGCATCTTGTCTGTTCAACTTTTGGATGGGTGTTGGGCATCTCACCTTATCAGGTTTGGTAACAAAGATGTATCACAATGTTGTAGATGGTTTCTGCTGTTCTGGCACAAAGACTTTTTATCTACATCTGTATGTGTGGTATGAAAATTACCAGTATTTCATATGTTTTACAGATAAATGTATCAAGCTGCACTTGTGGTGTGCATCCATGCAATGCTGTCTACCTTGTAAAGTCTGACTTTAGCATATGCTGTTTCATGCTTTTGAATAAATATATGACATGTAACCTGCATGCGTTGGATGATAGCTAATGTTATATCCTACTGAGGATATAGAATTTGTATTTCCTTATGTTATGTATATTTAGCTGAACATGGGGCAGGATTCATTAATAGCTACACAAACTGAATCAATTGTATTGGAGTTGTGTCAAACCACCAACAGAATAGCATGCAATTTGGTATTCATTAACTGTCTCCGCATGTTATGTAGAGCCACAAAACAATGGGAAATGGTAGACTATACTAAGTGAATCATAAAGAGCCAAAGTACATGCTAATTATCCAATACAATACAATGGAGCTATTCAGGAATCGATAAAGCATTCATGTGCACTTAGTGTAGGCCTTTGCCATGTACACCAAAACCTTTTGTAATACAGTTATGATTACACTTAGAAAAAATAACATGTCAGTTATTGTTGCTGTATGTGCAACAGGCTTTAAATCAGGGTGCTGCTGCTGCCAGACCTGGGGCAAAAAGAAGAAGAGTGTTTAAACCCAGTTTAACTTATCACTGACTGCATGACACAGAAACTGTTGAGAAACCCAAGGTGGACAGGGAAACACTGGAGGAAGTATGTGACCTCTGCTGCCCCCACCTCAGGTCACAGGGACGTTGCTTAGCATTATGTATACTAGCTACTGGTACTTTCCAGAGACCCATAGGGGATATCTTAGGGGTGTCATCGGCATCAGCCTCTAGAATATTACATCAGTTTTGAAATGCAATGCTACTACATGCAAGGGAGCATATCTGTTTCACAAGTACACCACAGGAGAGAGCAAGAACCATACAGGAATTTTAGACAATAGCACACTTCCTTGAAGTGTTTGGGGTCATACATTGCACACACACATAGTATTAAAAGCCCCACCCATGAGCAGAAAAGGAGGGAAATCAACAGAAAAGGTTTTCACTCTGTAAACTGTCCAGTTGTCTGTAATGCTGAAAGGATCATCTACATTCTCTGTGCAGGTAACCCAGGCAATTTCCATGACTTACACATATGGCACACGTGAACTTTATACCAGGCTTGCTAGGGGTGATATTCCTCAAGGGCAGCTAGTGGGCGGTGCAGGTTATGCACTGGAGCCCTTCCATATGACACCCATGAGAACCCCACACCACCCCACTGAGCAAGGATACAATGAGGCCTATTCTCAAACTAAAACTTTCACAGAATGTGTGTTTGGTTTGTTAAAATCAAGGTTCCAGGGTCTAGACACATAAGGAAGTGAACTGCAGTATGAGCCAGGCACATGTGCTAATATATTTACAGTGTGTGCCATGTTACACAATATTATTTTCAGGAAACAGCTCCATCAAAAACAGCAAGGGGTAGGACCACAGTTTCAAGGACTACAGGCAGGGTCATCAGCAGCAGATACTGAGGGAGAACCACCTGCTGCAGATGGGGCTGGCAGATGGAGGCTTGAACAGTATGCCCTGGCTCTGGCTAAGAGGCAAAGGATAATAAGCACAATCATTTCCTAGCTCAAAGCCTAAGATCCCATGCACATATTGACAGAAAAACTGATACCTGTCAAACTCTACAGCTTCTACTTAATCATGAAGTAGCTGTGTTCTGATAACATTACACTAAGGCAAGCTCCAGGGACACAATTTGTACCTGCATTAATGATAAGGAAGTGTAGAAACTGTACAGTAAAAACAGGTTATATCACTGATTACTTTCATGTCAAAATATGTATGTGTCCTATGACTACACACAAATTACTCCTCAATCCAACCCCCCAAAACACATAAAAAAGGTATATTTTGAACTCACTTATCAGCACAGATCATATAACACTTCTTTAATGGAGATAACACAGGTTTAAACTTTGTACTACATTTTTGCATTAACATGTTAGCAATTATCAATGCAACATTAGAAAAGTGACACAAAACTATAATAGCTATTTTATCCATTGCTGTGGAGCTCAGTCTGGTAGAGATACACAAACAAATCATACTTTTTTCATTTCCTGCTAACACAGAGCATAACACCAAACTTTCCTACATACTTACAATACAATCATCTTCAAAAAGTGTGCAAGCATGACATACAAATGAAATAATCCATTTGTCACGTAACATTCAGTAGCATAACTGCAGAAATGGCTATAGCAAAAGTAAGGGATAAAGCTAAATACATTCAAAATTATACAATAGTTTTCAACAGCTACTCCATTTCACCTATTAATGTTAAAATTAACATATTATTTAAGAAATATCAACATACCTTGGCAATACAGCAATTAAGAAAATAATTAAGTTTTCCACAGCCCTGCTACTCTACCAGTATTTAGCTCTGTGTTTTAAACCAGCCTCCCCAATATGAAACAAGGGCATTAGCTATACCATTACCTACATATAGTGCAGATTCAGCCCTGTGAGCACTGTGAATATGCAAATGTGGTTTGAAATCATTAACATTACTGAATACCAAAATTTGCGCTAACTGTATAGAATGTAAACATGGTACAATGACCTATATGATCACATGAACATGCCCTAGCAATGCAAGGATGAGCTCTAAGAAGTGTTATCTGTAATAGCTTCCAGGTATCTCTGATTGCCCCAGCAGCAAGAGTAATCATCTTTCACAGACTCCCCTTTCTTATATATACCTAGTGAGTGTGTATTTAGGAGATGGGACTTAAAAGAAGTCTGCAAACACATTGACTTATATATATGAGATTGACAGCCCTAATATTTCAATGCTTGCTTTTTTCATGTCTTGTCTTTCTTATCTTGTTTCATTTGTGCGCCGCTTGTCAGTGCAAAAATCACTTTCACAATTTAAGGAAAAAGGTAAAAATGTTTAGGTTGCCATAGGTCATGCAAACCAGCCAGGTGGTATTACATGGCTGAAAGCAGTCTGGATTGTACTTAGGGAAGAAAATACACCTGATGTGTATCTTTCTTTGTAGCACAAGTTGTAAGTTCAGTGAGCTTGTAGATGAAGTACACCTGATGCAAGGTTTGAATCCACTGACATGTGTACTCATTCAGAGGATTGTATGAATATATATTTAATTGCATTTTGTGGCATCATTGTTTTGTTGTTGAAAACTTAAACTCAAGATTCAAAAGATTCAAATAAATGTTATTGTCTATTAGGACCACACGTGCAGCCTAAACAAAATTACAAATGTAAATTCACGAGAGAAATGCAGCCCAAATAACATAGAAACAGTGTTAACAGAGAATAACATAAGAATGAAAATAACAAGTATGACATGCAAGAAGTAGTTCACATTACATAAACACACTCAATGCCAATTATCGAATGACAAATAATAAATAAATACCTGCTCCCAAACCCCTTCACTGTTAAGATAGAGAATAAATAAAGACTAGTGAATATCAGCTGTTTAGTTACTGCATTGCACTAGGTAACCTTAGACATGACTCAATATAGCCATCATATTGCATAATAGTAATACTGTAGGTAATTACTCAAAGCAGCAGGATTAAATGAAAAAAAGAGGCTTCAATGTATCAGGTATTATGGTTGATGTCTGAATTAATAAGTCTCACAGCTGTAAGATACAAACTGTTCCTGAATCTGGTAGTCCTACAGCAGAAGCTGTGGTACTGCCTTCCAGACACAAGTTGTGAGAACCAGTTGTGGGACAGATGAGTCGAATCAGCTATTATTTTGTATGTTCTCTTTCTTGGTCTTGTAAAGAAAAGCTTCTAAATAGAAGAGAGGCTTGTGCGCAAGATTTTATCAGACACCTTCACAACTCTCTGTAATTTCTTCTTCTCAGCAACTGTGCAGTTGCTGCGCCATGGTATAAAGTTGTTAGCGAGGATGCTCTCGATAGCTCCCCTGGAAAAAGTGGAAAGAGCAGAAAGTGGGAGTCTGGCCTTTTTGAGCTTTCTCAGGAGGTGAAGCCTCTGTTGAGCCTTCTTGACTATATGTTAGTTATTAACAGTCCAGGAGAGGTCATCTGAGATGTGAAGGCCTAGGAACTAGTTGTTTTATCTTTCTCTACTACCTCCACTTTCATAGTGAGTGGGTGGTGAACTGTTGCCTTCCTCCTGAAGCCCATAATCATTTCTTTGGTCTTATTAACATTCAGGTTCAAATTGTTCCTGTCACAGCAGGCAATCACAGTTTTCACCTCATTCCTGTAGTAACATTCATCTCCACCACTAATAAGACCCATGATAGTGGTATCATCCACAAATTTTATAATACGGTTAGAGTTATGTTTGCAGTACAGTCATGGGTGAGGATGTTGAAGAGCGAGGATCATGGCACACAGCCTTGGGGAACACCAGTATTCAGGATTATGCATTGAGAGGTGTTGTTTCCAGCACATGTCCATTGAGGTCTACCAATCAGAAAGTCAAGAGTCCAGTTACATAGGTGCTTGTTTATCCAGAGTTTCACAAGCTTATCCATCAGTTGCATTGGTATCACAGTGCTGAATGCAAAATTAAAGCCAATGTACAGCAGCCTTACTTAGTTGTTCCTCCTTTCTAGGTGTTTTAGTGCAAGGTGTAGTGCGATTGGTATCACATCTGCATTTGATCTATTTGCCTAGTATGCAAACTGGAGCAGATTGAAGGACTAAGGCAGACATGCAGATAGATGTTTCTTCACAATCCTCTCAAAGCACTTCATGACGTTTGAGGTTAAGGCGACCTGTCTGAAGTCATTCAGGCAGGTAGAGTTGGGTTTCTTCAGAAGTGGGGCAATACTTGTTTCCTTGAAATGTGAGGGAACCGTCTCCATAGCAAGGGATGAGTTGAAGATGTCTTTTGGTACCAGACCTAAGTGATCAGCACACCCCTTCAACACCTTGCCAGGTATGTTATGTGGTCCATCAGCCTTCCTAGGATTCACCTTCTTAAGCTGAAGTCTCACCACCTCAGAGTTTAAGTTGAGCACTATCTCCTCTTTGTCAGTGTTTACTTTAGAAGGTGCAGTGGTGTTCTTTTCTTCAAATCTACCAAAGAAGGAGTTCAGTACATTTAGGAATTCTGAGCTGTCATCACATTGGGGTATTTTGGTCTTATAGTCCATGAGATGCTGTATTCCCTGCCATAGACTTCTTGTGTCCCTCATGTCTTGAAAGCGGATTTGAATTTTCCTCCTGTACTCCCTCTTTGCCTCTTTGATGCCTTTTCAGAACTGGCATGGCTGCCTTTAACCTTTCTTTGTCATTTGCCTTGAAGGATGTGTTTCTTTCCCTCAGTAGCTCATAGACATTCCTGGTAAACTAGGGCTTCTGATTAGCTCTTATAATGATGGCTTTCATGGTGGTTACATCCTCCATGCATTTATTTATGTAGGCAAGAACTGATTCGGTATAGGTGTCTATGTCTAACTGGAGGTTGTGCATAGCTGCTTCTTTGAAGAACTCCTAGCAGGTGGTATTGAAACAGTCCTGAAGGCAATCCATGGAACCCTCCTGCTAGATTCTGATCTGTTTAGTTGTCATTTTTTTCTCAGATCAAATCTGTCTTATAGGTAAGCAGAAGCAGGATGCCAGTGTGATCAGAGCTGCCTATGTTGGGGTGCTTCAAAGCTTTAAAGGTTCCTTTAATATTCATGTAATCTTTGTCTAAGGTATTCTCCCCTCTGGTGGGATCCAGATACTGATAAAAATGGGGTAGCACCTCCTTAAGCTCAGCTCTTTTGAAATCACCTGCTATCACATGTGCACATTCTGTGTTTCTGCTTTGTAGCTCACAGATAATATTATGGAGTTTATTTTGAGATTCATTGGTGTTAGCACTGGGGTGGGGGATGTACACTGCTGTGACATATATCCCACTGATTTGCCTCGGCACATAGAAAAGTCTGCATTTTAGTATCAATATTTCCACATCTTCAGAGCAGTTATTAACATAAATACATACACCAGCACCTTTAGCTTTACCACTCTGTGCTTTACATCTATCTGCTCTAAAGAGAGTCAGCCCATCTAGGGTCACAACATTGTCACTAATGTTACTATGCAGCCAAGTTTCAGAGAAAATGAACAAGCAAGTCTCCCTCACATTAATTTTTTGTGAGCTCCATTCTCAGATAGTCCACCTTATTATCCAATGAGCAGACATTTTCAAGTAATACTGAAGGTAAAGCAGGCATGTGGAGGTTTCTCTTCAGTTTAGAAGCAGCTCCTTCTCTGCAGCCTCTCTTTCTAGTTCTTTTATATATATTTTTTTTCCTTTTGTAGCTGCTCCCGGGCATTCCAGAACCCTCTTTGTGAAGTTCCAGAGAACTGATGGCATTCCTGTTTAAAATGTAGAGATCCAGGATTTCTGCAAGTGAAGTAGTCCCCAAGTAATCTGTAGACAGCAGACATTCAAGCCATCAGCTTTTTCTAGTAATCCTTTTAATTTCCAGTAATTTCCTTCTGGTATAAGTAGTGTATCCATATAAAAACATTTGGAGATTTGGTGATTTTTTTTGTTTTTTGTCTGCAAAAGAAGCAGGAATAAGCATTTCTCCCTTATGAGCTAACAAACCTGCAGCCTCCCTGTGTGCCACCATTTTTTTCACTGTTGCTAACAACAAGTGATCATTAGTCTGTCCACTGTAACAAAATATGTCATTAACTACAAGTCTGATAATGTGTTCCATTATGTCTGATGTTGCAAGGAGATGGGAGAAGGGAAACTTGTTCACTTGAATGCACTTCTTACTTTCTTCATTAGTGCATATACCCATGCACTGCATTTCATTCACTACTTGTAACTTCTGTAACATACATTACCCTTCTAATGTCTTTTCTGTTTGCTCTCCACTTGGCATCATCACTTTTAAG
>NC_056728.1:789728645-789736145 GCF_019279795.1 Protopterus annectens | reverse complement strand
GGGTGGAGCATAACACATGGCACAGCTCAATGCCATGTTTCACACCTTTACTGCTATCTGCTGTAGGTAATGCCAATATGTCAGCCAAGGGGTACATCTGCCTACATTTGTGCAAATGCATTTGGCAAGGATGTGTGTGTATGTGCAATACCAGTAACATGCAACATCTGAATTAGGCACCAACTTAGTCATAATTTGTAAGCTTGACTTTTGCAGATGTGGCTGGTGAGGGAGAGAATTGTGCTAAAGTTAGAGCACAAAAGCAGGGTGTTGAGGAGCCCAGATAATTGTGTCACTCCCTGTTAAGCACTATAGCCGCAGGCTACTGCAGGGTGATAATACTAGGACTCAGTATAAGGCTCAGGCTTGGAATAGCTGCACCAAAGCTATTTCCACTGCAACTGGCACTCCACACAATGGATAACAATGTCATCACCACACTCCACATAATGGATAACAATGTCATCACCACTATAGTGGCCACAGAAAGCAGAAGCAGGACATCCTAGGCTAAAGGGAGGCCAAATTTAGGACTGAACACACCAGCTAGATGTGTAGGTATAATGACCCATAACCTGTCTATGATATGGCAGTAATTACATAGCCAGCCAATGCAGTTGCTCATTATGCTTTCACATAGGTCTTCATTTTGTTCTCTACAGCTGCAGAGAAGATTGTTGCAAACTGTGAGGTGCACCAAGAGAGATTAACAGTCTTCAGAGAGGCATGAGATAAGTATGAATCAAGTAAAAATTAAAGCCATAATACTATTTTAATTTAGTCAAACACTAGCAACTCGAGCAGGGACACCTCATCATTCATCTCAAGCATGCATGCCTTCCCCAGTAAGTGCTGCTTCTTGCATTAGGTAATTAGAATACCAGCTTTACTGTGTGTGAGCTGAGGACCCAGAAGCAGCGTGTATTTTTGTTTAATTGATAATTATTTATAAGATCTTAACAGCAGTCTGTTAGAAAGAATTACATTATCGTAATTGTACTTATTTAGTTAAAATGCATAATTTCTATCTGTCTTAGTGAAATAAAGGTGGCTGTTTCTTATATTAGGTCAGTGATATGTGTTTAGTTTGTTTAAAATATGCAGTACTTTTACAAGATGTGTGTCTAATTATCTCTTATTTTTTGTCTTCCCCTACACTTGTCTCTTTTTTGGGGGGTATAATTTATTAACAATCTGCTGTTTGCATAACTTGCTGATGAAAATTAATCATCAACAGTACAGAGAGGTACACCAAAAGCTATGTCTCGGCTTGCCATACCTTCAGAGATGGCAACACAGACACCCAGCACTTCAGAGTCACAACATGTCAGTGTTGCCTCTACAACCCCTACCCTACCTGTTCCAAGTATGTCAGGTAGCTCTGCCCTGGCTGATGGTACATTGGTACCCTCTGGAACCAGTACTAGTGGAAGTGGCAATTTTAATACCTGGCAGGAGCTCACAGGACTGGCAAAGGATATAATGGAGAGAGGCCTTGGTGCACTAATTAGCTGGGTTAAAAGGGTCCTGCGTCACATTGCAAACATGATGTCATGTCCAGCCCTGACCCAGAGAGGTGCTGCAGGAGACAGTGATGACAGTTCTGAGGGTGAGGACTACATTCTCACTGTTTTCCTGCTGGAGGAGGGTTTGCCTCTGATGTCTCCTACTTATCCACAATCATTGTGTTCCCCAAACTTTTCTGTCCATCAACATCGCTGTCTGTTCTGTATGTTCTGTATGTCTGCAGATGCTTCTTAGCCTACCCTATCTACTTGACCCTCTCATTCCTAAGCATCTTCCATTCCTTGCTATCCCCAAAAAATGGGCACCTGTCCAAAAAAAATTAACATCCCATACATAGCTCTCCACTTTGCCTATGTGTCATCCTGACACAAATGATTCAGTCCAATTGGCCTTACAGAATTATTCCATTGTTGTCACCCATCACTGGTGTGGTGAGTCTGTAAAGTCATGAAATTGAGTCCACAATTCTACATTGATGTTGTGAAGAAGTGGATGGCTATAGTCCTCTCCCTCCATCCTCCTGTTAATTCCTGTATTCGTTTCCCTGTGTGTTACCCTCTGC
Source organism: Protopterus annectens (assembly GCF_019279795.1). Lineage (NCBI taxonomy): Eukaryota > Metazoa > Chordata > Ceratodontiformes > Protopteridae > Protopterus > Protopterus annectens. The sequence goes on along the minus strand of NC_056728.1, from coordinate 789,734,056 downwards.
TTGTCAACCCCATTTTCACCACTGTCCTATCCACCCCTTTTTCATTTGTTTAATCTGGTAAAAAATAGATTCACACACAATACACACATTGCCAGAAATGGCCCATTAAAAAAAACTTCACTTTATGTCCTTGATATTTGCCTGGAGTTTGGCACAGCACAGCAATGTTAAATCCACTGCACAAAGGAGGGTCCCCTACTGACCATTCCAACTATAGGCCTATAGCTATACTTTCTCCATTTGCCAAAATCTTAGAAAAATGCCTACATAAACAGACATTAGACCACCTTGTAACACATGACCTTCTATCTTATACTCAGCATGGTTTCCGCCTCAAGCATAGTACTAATACTACCCTATTAAGTTTCACCAATATTGTAAACCACCTCAAAACCAGTAACCACTTTGTATCTGCCATTGTATCCCATCAAATACTCCTGAAAAAACTTGCCTCTCTCAACTTCAGCTCCGATACCCTACACTGGCTCCACAGCTACCTCTCCAACCGTAAACAAGCCACCATATGGGAACACAAACTATCACCCCTTTTGCCCATCACTGTTGGTGTCCCACAAGGCTCTATCTTAGGGCCGCTTCTCTTTATTATCTTTACTAATGATCTTTATACTGCAGCTTCACATGCCTCTATCATTCAGTATGCTGATGATGCTTCCTTTAATTGCTCCACACCCTCCTTAAATGAACTCCAAGTAATGTCTGAAACTGCTCTATATAACATTGAAAAATAGTTATCAGACCACCAACTCATTCTAAACCCTAACAAGACCAAACCTATGCTATTTTCTAATTCTGCCAATAAAAACCACAAACACATCACTCTATCTTCACCTCCAATGGTACAAAAATTGAACCTGTCAAAAATACAAAACTCCTTGGTGTTACAGACACATTGCTTTAACAATCAAAAAAGTCCACACTAAATGAGGTGCTCACTGTAGGGCTAAACCTTCTCCATCTAATCATGCGAGGATAACCATTGCCAGAACTCACCTACTATCCACCCTTATCTACTGTTTTCAAGTCTTTACAAACCTTCGTAAATCTGACTTGAATAACCTAGAAGTTTGCTATAATAAAATCACTAAATTTGCTGCTAACCTTCTCCACAGAGCTCACCATTGCATTGCCCTATAAAAACTCAACTGGATTGAACTCCCAAACTTACTCACCATAAACCAACTAATAGTAGCTCATGGTGTTATCCATAAACTTGACTATTGCCCAGCCCTACTCAACCTCATTCAGTCCTATTCTAATCTTACCTCACTTAGGTCAGCGCATAAAATATTGCTCAAAGTTATCAAAACCCACAACTCTTAGGTGATTCTTTATACAGCTACTCCATAGCCAAATTTTTGAATTCCCTTCCCCAGCATCTACTATCTATTCCTAATACTCATAACTTCAAACAGCTCCTTACAAAATATTTCTCCAGTCACTGGTTATGCTCCTGTACTTCCTCTGGCTAAGCTAACTCCCTTCCCTACTTCCGTCTTTCTGACTATTTAACTCAGTTTGATTGATTTATTGATTCATACTTGATTTTGATTGATTTTCTGATTTTGATTTTATCAGCTGTTATTAATTTGCCTATACTGTACTATGTTATTATGTAAACTTCTTAGTAACATTATGTACTGTAACATACATTTTTTACTACAAATATTGTAACTTTACTTTGGAGCTTTTCTCCCCAGGTCTCCGCTGAAAATGGGCTATGTTTTTTGCCCATTCAAAAACTACACAGTTACCAAATGTAAATAAATAAATGATAGTGAACACTGTTTAACTTCTTATTGCAAAAGCTGACAATGTCAGTTTAATTTGCAGTAGTCTGGTTACTGTCATGTAAATGTCCTTAAATCCACTGCACTATAGGAATACAAAGTAAAGCCATACTAAAGGGAGTGATATGGAACAGTTCTTTTTTCTTCTTCCAGCTTTTTCCGGTTAGTGGTCACCACAGCGGAACTCTGGTTCGGTAATGATTGGCAGTAGATTTTTACGGTGTCGAGTTGCCAGCCCAACGCCCAACCTTGAACAAAGGCACGCCCATTCACACATGGCTTTCGAATGCCACTCGACTGTGAGGATGACATGCAGACTCCACACAGAAGGCGCTCCAGCCGAGAATCGAATGGGAGAACCTCTTGCTGTGAGGCGACAACGCTATGGCTGCACCACCGTGGCTGCATAGTGATGTGGAACAGTTATGATGTATTAAACTAAGACTTCCTATGTGGCATATTGAGATAATTAACTAAAAAACACTGGAAAAGCACTGAGGCACAGTCAAGAATTAAGTTTTTAGCATAGTTGAACCTTTAATAGTCACTATTCATCACAAAGACTTCATCAGAAACACTGTTACATGAACCGTCCTAATTTAAATAATCAATTCAGTTAACAATGTACCAATCAAAACCTACAATAATGAAAACACTAAATTGCCACTAAAATCTTAAAAAACATTGCACCACTTGAAAACTACATGAACTCATTCTAGTTACTAATAGTCACCCTCCTATCCAATGAAAACCATTTGATATTGACATTGTCATTTAAAACTGGAAAAATATAGGAAGCTAAATGTAACTGCCATTAATTGCCACCCCATGTGGATCCTGCCTCACTACTTCAACAATGGTAAAAGTAAACTTTTTCTAACTGGTACAATTGATAGAATGCTTGTACAGTGCATCATTGAGATTTTTACTTTTAATGGAATACAAATGTTCACCAATTCTTTTTCTCAAACTCCTTGTAGTCATTCCTGCATAAAAAGCAGGCAAGATGAACATAATGCTATGTAAACAACCCCAGAAGTGCCACAATTTAACCTTCCTGGAACTGGAATAGTATAATCTATATGTGCCAAGAAAATATGTGGCCTTCATATACAAATCTATAAGTCTTACAACCAAAACATTTGTACATACCTAGCATTCTCTGTGTAGAGGGTGGCCACGGTGGTGCAGTGGTTAGAATTGCCACCTCACAGCAAGAGTTTCTCCGGTTCGATTCTTGGCTGGGGTGCCTTCTGTGCGGAGTCTACATGTCCTCACTGTGGTTGCGTGGGTTTCCTCCCACACCCCAAAGACATACAGTAGGTGGATTGGATACTCTAAATTGGCCCTAGGTGTGCATGTGTGTGCATTCTGTGGAAGGTTGAGCGCCGGACTGGCAACTCGACACCGTAAAACTCCACTGCTAATCATGAGTGGACAGATGATCCGCAGTGGCAACCCCTAACCGGGAAAAGCCAGAAGAAGAAGAAGCATTCTCTGTGTAGAATGAAGCCCCAACTTACTGTACTTTGTTGCAACAGTTGTTTAATACTATGATGTTTCTTGTAAATAAAATTAGGGAGAGTTACCAAATCTTTTGCAATGTCCCCATTTCCTAAGATCACCTTCCAATTGTCACAAATTACATTATGTATAACAGCATTGTTCAAACTCATATCTAGACAAAAATCTAGGGGCTTCCTCATGCGCCAGCAATGGTTCACTGTTACTGCCCCTTTTGTTAACCCTTTTATTAACAAACCCCTTTAATAAAACTGGAGGAAAATCTGTTTCACGTCTCAAAATAACTTTGCAGGCTGACCTATTTAACAGGTCAGTGGGATACCCCGTTTCACAAAACAAATTGGAAATAAACTGAATTTCATTCACAAAATCAATATCAACAATTGTAATTTTTGAAGTTCTAATAAATTGTACATGTGGAATGTTCCTTTTCATGAACATGGTGTGGCAATTCTTAAAATGTATGTAAGTATTAAAAAGTATTTTTTTTTTGATGGGTACGACTAATAAATTTCTTTTCTACATAGTCCCTACTTAAATCTACATCTAAAAAACAAACTTGTAGATATTGTTCTCCTAAAAGGAACTTGACAAATTGTGTGCTTTGATTCAGTGTTCCAATAAAATTCAAAATATCAAAACCCTCTTTCTTAACTATATAAAACAAATCATCTACAAACCATATGTAAATATTTATGTTGTCATAAAGGGGGAACTTGGGCAAAATTTCATTTTCCCACCAACACAAACTAAACTAGCATAAGTTGGTCCCACTGTAGCCCCATTGTTACTCCCTTTAACTGTTTGTAAAAATTATTATTGAACCTAATATAACTATTTTCCAATAACAAGTCTAAAAGACACATATACAAATTGATATGGTTAACACTAATAGTAGCATATTTGCTTAAATAACATCTCTTATACTCCACCCCATCTTCTTGCAGGATGCAAGTGAACAAAGAAACAGTGTCATCTGTGAATATGAAAAAAACTTCTGTACCATTACTTAAACCAAGTAAATATAACTGCACTTCATTCAAAAAATTCCAAGAATCAGATATAGGAAGACATTTTTTGTACTAAAGGGTTGAAAATGTGATCTAAAAATAAAGAAATACAGCCAGTACTACTTCCTGGGGCTGAAACAATGGGTCTAAATGGAGGGTTGATGGTACTTTTGCGGAGTTTTAGGATGCCAAACAAAACACCCATCTTTCAACATACAAAAAATCAAAAATATCTTGACTAATCTCAGCATTCACAATAAATCATACAAAACATTGTGAATAAGTGTATAACTTTTCAATACATCACACTTGTTCACACATTTATAGTCATCATTCTTATTTAACATATTATCAATGACTGCATTATAATCACTTACATTCATAATGACAATCCCATCCCCCTTGTTAGCCTTCATAAACCATAAATCTCTTCTTCTCATTAAGTCATTTAAGAATTTCTTTTCCTGAGAGTTCAAGTTACAATAAACAAAATCATTCTTTTTTTGTAAACTCTTCCTAGTATCACTTTCACAATGTATTTCAAATATTGTTATAACATGCACCAAATTAGGAGGAAAATTGGACAGTTTAAAGTCCTTCTTGACACAATATCATTCAAAATATATTTTAAGTTTTCGAGTGTAGAGCATTAGCTCAATAAGTGTCTTAGAAATATCAGCTTTCATACTTGGCAAAAAGTTGAAACCTAACTGCAATATTTTAACATGTTCATCAGACACTTGAAAGTTAGAAAGGTTATATACAGAAATCCTCGAACTTACACAAAAATCAGAAGTCCTTATAGTTTCCTGCTCCTGCTTCTCCCTCTGCTCCCTGTGTAATATCAGTTACTTCTGCTTTGGTTTCTGTTCCCCGTGGTGTGGTTTCCCTCTAAAAAACTTTTTTTGTTATTGTTAACATTTTGAAAATTTGGGGATTTAAATGATAACTGAAAGCCATCCCCATTCAACACTGAATCCACCACTAGACCATTGACTCTCTTTTTCACCACTTGGCCATTCTCATCACTTCCTCCTTGTGTTCACACAGAATTTAATGGGCCAGTGAC
>NC_056728.1:789651145-789723645 GCF_019279795.1 Protopterus annectens | reverse complement strand
TAGCCCATTATAGAGTCTCCCTCCATGGGTCATGACTCCCACAAAGCCTACTTGGCAAAACTGGAGACAATCCAAATTTTACCAAACACACTGGTTATGGGAGATTTCAATTATCCCACCATCAAATGGGAAACCTAAGCTAGCTTTAACTCACTAGTACAAAAGTTCCAGAACTTTGTTAATTCAAATGCCCTGGAACAAATTGCTCATACCCTGACAAGAGGAACACACATTCTGGATCTGGTCACCACCATGTCAAACAGATACACCGCTGCAACTGTCGGACCCTCATCAGTTAAAACTGATCACAAATCAGTCACCTTCGAGCAGGCACAAACAGCAGAACTCACAAAAGGTGAAATCAGACTAACAAACCACCAAGGCAAACTATACCCTCCTAGGTGAAGTTAAAAATGCATTTCAAGCCCCACCCCAAGCTGGAAGTGGAAACTATGATGAAGTTTACACTAATGCCCTGTAAAATCACTTGTATAAGTGTATACACTCAGCCATACCAGAAAGAACCAAAGCCAGAGCTCCAAGTAAAACAAGCTGCCATCATGTACATCCAGCATCAATAAACTTTACTATAAATGCAAAAAGTTACTGTCCAAGAATAGAAAGGCAAGGACCCAATAATAGAAAAGCACCCTCTTCAGCCTCAACAGACAAATAAAACACCTTTTCAAATTCTCCAAAGGCTCTTTTGATAGAAACTTAGCAAGTACAGCCAAGGATAGCAAGGCCTTTTACAGCTATGTCTGTAACCTAAAGGGTAGGACCCAAACATGTGCAGAACTAGTGGCCAACAGTATCACACACATTGAACCCACAGAGAAAGTAAACCTGCTAGCAGATAGGTTTGGTGAAAGTTTCACTCCCTTACCCCCTCCTAATTTGTAAAAAAACCTTCCCCCAAACTTCTTCCCCACCCTACATATCTGAAGAGCAGGTCCTCAAAGTCATGTCCAAAACAAAAAAACACCATCTCCATGACACCAGATGGCATCCCAGGCTGTCTTCTAAATGGGCTAAAACATGAACTAACATCACCACTAAGTACCCTTTCAATAATAGCATAACCACAGGCTTTGATCCTGTGAAATGGAGAACAACAACAGTTATTCCCCTTCACAAAGGTGGCCTAACTACAAACCCAGGGCATTACAGACCCATAAGCCTGACCAGTCTCATCTTTAAGGCCATGGAATGTATCATTATGGACCTCATAAATAAAGACATAGGTGACCTACAAACACTGAATCCTACCCAATTCATCTTTGTGAAGAGCAGATCCTGCCTGTTAAATCTAGTGGATTTCTTTGAAAATGTGACCAAGGCCATTGACTAGGGCAAATCTATGCACAAAGCATACCTCAATGTGGCAAAGGCTTTCAACACAATCCCACATTCAGGCCTTACTGATAAACTCAGCAAACTAAATGTAAACTCTTTCATTGTAAGATGGGTTGCCAACTGGCTCACAAACCACACACACACTTTCAAAGTGGGTGACTCCACATCAACCAGCAGACCTATGACCAGTGGGGTGACACAGGGGTCAGTGCTGGGCCGCTTACTTTTTGGTATATACTCCTCAGAAGTTCAGGTCAAAACTAAGGGGTTGTGGCTGACCAAGTTTGCAGTTGACTGCAAACTAGGTGCAACCATTGAAACCCCAAATGATGTCAGTATATTCCAGAAGGGTCTCACACAGACTGGTGACTGGCGTATTAGTCACAGTCTCAAACTGAATGCAAAGAAATGTATCATCATTCCCTTTGGCACAAACAATGTCCCCTCATGCTATTAAATCAACAACAATAGCTTAAGTACCCAAGAAGTGGTAGGGACCTGGGATCACATGTTAACTGTGATTATAACTTCGACCACAATGTGTCTACTGTAGCAAAGAAAGCTTTCTATGTGACACACTTGATTAGTAAAGGCATTGCCTTGAGAGCAAATTAAGTTATAACCCCCTATACCTGGCACTTATCCAGCCCATAATTGAGTATAACATCCCATTTGGCATGTACCATACTAAGCACCTACAGCAATTAGAGAGACCTCAGAGGTTTCTAACAAAGAAGATCAAGGGGCTCCAACATGTGCCATACACAGACTGACTAAAGTCCCTGTCACTATACTCTGTATCATATAGACTTCTCAGGGGAGACTTATGCCTGGCCTACAGAATAATCCATAACCCAAACCTAATGAACTTGCTGCATATCTATAAATCAAATGGGACTAGGGTTACCTTTTCCAGGGACCTAAACATGGCCCATGACTTAAATAGGACATGCTGTAGAGACAGATTTATTTCTTAGTGACTACCATGTTTTTGGAACAGTCTACCAATTCATGTGAAACAGAGCACCTCTATGACACTGTTCTAGAGGAACCTGGATGAATGGATGCGACACTGTAAAATCTTATTGGGGCTGGAACTCACAACCCTCCTGGACATGGGCAGTCATCATTAAATGCAATCTTGGTTATTGACTAGCATTTGTATGGAATTGCATTGGGATGAAATGACAAGGCTTAAAATGACCTCCAGGTGGATATCCCAGTAATCTCCTATGATCCTATGACCTATGGCAGTTTTGACTAGTTGATTTATCTCTAAATTTTGTAACCTAGATAGGTAGGAATTTCAATACCTAGCTTGGAAGACTTTGATGCATATGTAGGGTGGTGTGACTGTGTGCTTCACTGTGTGATGTGTTCACTTCTGATAAGTTAAATGCACATAACTGTTCTCACAAGTCCCTTGTCCCTATTTTTACAGTAACATCCTCTCTGATACACACTGATGAGGTCATCCTAACAAAAGTGCAATTTCTCCCTTCAAAGTAAGGTTTCTCCTGTAGTGCCTGTGACTAGCAGATTAATGTAAAGATTGTGTAACTTAGGTATGAAGTACAATACCCAGCAGAGAAGACGTGTGTGTTTGTATGTATCCCTTGGTGGTATCTCTACTTATCCTGAGAATAATGCATTTAACTGTTTTCTCAGCTCCCTTATGCCTAATTTTACAGTAACATACTGTCTGTCACACACACACACACACACACACACACACACACACACACACACACACACACACACACACACACACACACACACACACTCAGTGGTGAGGTCATCCTGACAAACCTGCAATCACTCCCATGCGAGTTAGACTTTTGTTGTGGCACTTACAAGTATTAAAGTGCTCTCTAGATGCTGCAAACTAGATATGTAGGAGGTTCAATACCCATCATGGAAATGTGTGTGTGTGTGTGTGTGTGTGTGTGTGTGTGTGTGTGTATATATATATATATATATATATATATATATATATATATATATATATACACGTGTACACAGCTCCCTTATACCATATTTTATGGAAACATCCTGCATGATGAGGTAATCCTGATAAAAGTGCAATCCCCACCCTCAAAGTTGGACTTCTCCTGTGATGCATGTGACTAATACAGTGCTGTCATTATTGTGTAAACTAGATAGGTAGGAAGTTCAATACCCAACAAGGTAGCATTGAATACATGCATGCGTGTGAACAGTTCTTTAGAATTAGGTGAGCATGTGCTCATTCAACCTATGTTCTGGATATATTTTTAAATGTAAAGATTACTACAGCATCCCTTAAGACCACTATTGACATCCACAACTTCATTGTTTTACAAGTGTATATCTATGCATTATCTTTCTAATGTAATGATTACAATTTTCTATACATTACATAAAGAAATTTCTGATTATTTAGGCAATACTTCTGTCCACATATTTGTATTTTAATGATTAAAATAAGAGTGCTATGGGTTGAAAGACAGCCAATTAATGTTTTCAGAGGGGAAGTGAGGCAAACAGTTGTTAAGTGGGCAGGGGTTTCCATTCTTCAAATGTCATTTATTTTCTGTGTGGCATCAGTAACAGTACATGACCACAACATTATATTGTCTGCCTACACCCCTGATTCAACACACTGATGAGGTCATTGTTTTGAAAGTGAACTGAGGCTCTTTGAATGTCAGACATTTCCTGTTGTGCCAGCATGTGTGACACTATTCTCAATAATGTGTAAATAGCTGGGCAGGATGCTCAACTACAGCAGTGCTAAACTTTTGCCACTTTGACTGCCATTGAAGTCAGAATTCTTTTACACACATATTAGTGGCAACATTTACAAGCCCTGACTGGCTGTAAAAATTATTTTACTAAATAAATATCCTTAGCAATACAACACTGATGTCATCCATTCATAAATGCTATTGTATTCAGTATTCTCCTGTGGTGTTGGCCACTGATAATGTGCTGTATAAATGGTATAAATTGATAGCTGGGTGGTTTGATTCAATCACTGCTTCAATAGTGTGATAGTTATTACTGTATATACCATTGGTCATCTCACAACCACCTTTATGTATCTTTCAAATTACGGGATAGAATTACAGTGACACTCTGTGACTCTAGCAAATCTTACTATCGCCAGGGGAAAGTAACATTTTGTACACACCATGATTACATACTGCTAACATACCTGCAGTATGTAAAATTTGGAGTGTGCATTCTCCTGTGTTGCATGACTTTGATAGTGTGTTTTGTGGATTGTGTTATGACATATGTAGGATACTGGAATTCATCTGTATTTGTGTCCTTCACCATTGTACTGTGTATACTATTCTCCAAACACTTATACGATGTGTAGATGTACAGTGTTACTGTGCACTTCAAAAAGATTGTAGCATAAACATCCAGCTTATAAACAGTGGTGATGTCATCCATTTAACTGTGCACCATCTTATTTGTACCTCAACATGGTCATGTGGCGCTTGCCCTTTGGCCAGTGATGTTAAGCTTGTGATCTTGGGTAGTTATATGAAATCCACCCATTACTACTCAGAGTATCTTTTGTTAGTGTTATTGTGACTGTACATGTCACTAACAATTTTGTCATGCACATTGGCTTTGTACGCATATAGATGCTGATCTCTCTTACAAAAAGAAATGAGAATTTGACCGATGCTGTTGCTTTTATTCAGAGAAGTGATACATTGACTTCCATGTTCCATACATAACTTATGTAGGAAGTGTTAGTCTCTAGCATGGTGGAATGAAACAACATGTTGCCTGTTCTTGACATACTACAGCAATCACAGGCATACATATTCCTTTCAGAAAAAAACATGATGCAATGCCTTCACATAAACACATATGTCACTGCAAGAAACTCGAGCACCAGGATTGTAGGTAAAAAACAAACTTAAGAAAAACACAACCCCAGGAAGTGGCTGTCCGCTCACCTTGAATAAAAGCACCATACAATATTACAAGCACAAGGATGTAATCCAAACATAAAAAAGTTTATTCCACTGTTATTTAACTGAATTCCACAGCAAATAAAATGATCTCCAAAAATCAACAGTAAAGTAAGCGCTTTCGTCTGTGACCATAACAGACTTTATCAAACCATTGTGTTTCCCTCCTTTTTACACTTATATACAAATGTGTACTTAATTAGTATCCAATTAACATTTAAAAATACAGTTCACAAAATATACATACTCAAGAAGTGTATTAGCAGGACAACAATACATCTAAGGTTAATACCCAGAAAAATACTGAATGTGTAAACTGAAAACATAGGAATTAATGTAATAATTCTCTTTCTAAATTTCAATTTCCTTGCTTTCTGTTTTAACACTGGCCGTAGGGATAAATGATCATTAATACCAGGGGATTCTGTTGCATTTAATGTAAACTGCCAATGCAATGTTAAAACAGAAAGCTAGGAAATTGTACTTTAGAAAGAGAATTATTACATTAATACATTATTATTACATTAATTCCTATGTTTTCAGTTTACACATTCAGTATTTTTCTGGGTATTAACCTTAGATGTATTGTTGTCCTGCTAATACACTTCTTGAGTATGTATATTTTTAATATATTGTAGTGAACTGTAATTTTAAATGTTAATTGGATACTAATTAAGTACTCATTTGTATACAAGTGTAAAAAGGAGGGAAGCACAACAGTTTGATAAAGTCTGTTATGGTCACAGACGAAAGCGCTTACTTTACTGCTGATTTTTGGAGGTCCTTTTATTTGCTGTGGAATTCAGTTAAAGAATGGTGGAATAAACTTTTTTATGTTTGGATTATATCCTTGTGCTTGGAATATTGTATGGTGCTTTTATTCAAGGTGAGCGGACAGCCACTTCCTGGGGTTGTGTTTTTCTTAAATCAGAACAATAGACAACAAGCAGTACTATGGGAAGGTAACCTATCCTCTCACCTCCCTATTTTTTAGGCCCACTGTTATTTTCCATTTTCATTAATGACCTCCACCTAGCCTGCATTCAATATGCAGATGACTCCACTATTATTTGCTCAGCTAATACCCCTGCCGAGCTACAATCTCTTACACAAAATGCATTTAACACAGTGGAACAATGTTTTTTAAACCAAACTCCTACTTTTACTACTACTCGGACTGCCCCTCTTCACTTTACTCTTACATCCAACAATGGGACTCTGATATCTCCTGACGTAACCACCAAACTTCTTGGAATTACTATAGATAATAATCTAAACTTTGACACTCATACTAACATCACTATAAAAACAGTAAATAATAAACTGGGATCCCTTTACAGAATCAAACCCTTCCTCACTCCCACAACCAAAATCGCTATAGCTAGAACTCACTTAATCACTACCTTACTCTATGCCTCACCCATATACACCAATCTCTCAAAACATAACCTAAACAAACTTGCTACTGCCTATCACTCCATTGCTAGATTTGCCACAGGTTCTCCTTTTCGTGCACATCACTGCAACAACCTAAACAACTAGGATGGCTTGAGTTTCAAAACCAGATACTATCTCAACAACTCATTATTATCCATAAGAGCTTGTACTACCCCACCTATACACCTATACTGACTACCCTCATCACCCCTATAACAATCTCAAGAACCTCCAATAAGCCACTTATTACTATCAACAAATCCAACAACTCAGCTGGAGATTCTCTGTTCTCTAACTCCATAGGCAAACACTGGAACAAACTTCCCTCTGAACTCCTATCTCTGACCTCCACAAGACTCTTTAAACTAAGAATAACACAATTTCTCAGTTCTCACTGGCTTTGTCCTTGTACTAACCCTGACTAAATATCTTCTCTGCTCCTAGCAAGAGTATATTCCACCAATTTACATACTCTTGCTGCCTCTTAGATACCTTTATCTCACTATATCAGATGATACATTTCTATAATTTATCAACAGTATATACTTTCTGTAATCCTGCTACCAATCGAAAACTACTAATTTGTTTCTATTTCTATTGCATTGCATATCACCTCAGCACAACCTAGGTATCCTTGTAATGTCAACTGAACCTAATCAGTATGTCTGTATTCTGCTTGACCCTTTTTAATTATTATTATTATTCTTTTAATTTGAAACAATTTATTACAGTCATATATTGTGTATGTGAATGGTTGTAATTGTCTAGAGCTATTTTACTACTGTTATTTTGCTTTGAACTTATTATTTTTTACTGTATAAAGTTTTCTGTGCTGGAGCTTTTCTCCCCGGGCCTCTACTGAAAATGGATTTTATTCCAGTTAGACTAGCCTGGTCAACAAATGTAAAATAAAATAAATAAATAAATAAAATAAAAGTCACATCTGCAGTGACATTATTGTGGTACATTCGTCCTGATAAATATCCATGTATTGTCTGCTGTCAGATGCACACATGTTTAACATCCAGTACCATTGTCAGTTAGCATTGTTGGACCGAATTCTATAATGCATGACTGACATGAACCATGGTGATAATGTACCCATTGACATTGAGACAGACCTCCATGATCCCTTTTCTCTCAGAGATTGTTTGCCACACATGCAGATGATGTAAAAATTTAGCATGGGTGAATTGTCGTACTAGATTTAAGACTTCCAGTGTGGTGCTTGTGGTTCATCCATATGTCATTCCTTATTAATGTGACATCACTTGTTCAATTTCTGACAGGGACAACATTTTAGGAATGTACTGCCATTACATCAGCACCATCATATATTTACTGTTATGAGATAGCTCCACAGGTTGTGACTGGATGTCATTGAAATATTTATTCAGGGCATGTTGTGCTATGAGGTCTCGTGTGGCACATGCATTGAGTACTGGCATTTATAGCATGCTTACACAGATATACTGTTTTTTTACTTCTGAGACAGTGTGTCATACATGGTGGAATAACTTTCTTGCCAAAGAGTCAGTCATATTGCAATGCTCAGTTTTATGTGGACATGTATAGCTTGTTTCTGGCATTCTGACTAAATCTGATTGCTCATATGATATCCATACCTCCTGTGTTGACACACTCATTCAATCCAATTATTTGTGACTGCATCTGTTGTTATCTGATGTGGCACATAGAGCCAATAAAGGAATCTGGAGAGCAATTTGTATAATAGGCAAGGGTTTGAGTCTGGATCTGTCAGACTACAGTGGCTTACACACCTTTACAGGCCAGCTTTTTCATGAGTTGTCATATCAGGGGAGGTAATCAGAACAGCTTAAATGGTATGATAGTGCTGTCTGCTCTTCAGAGATGTTCTTCCTTATGTGACTGATATGAATATGCCTGTGGCCCCCATGATTGTTATGCACCTCACTGATATCTGTTTAGGAATGTGCACTGAAAGGACATGATGGAAATGTTTCTTAGGTCATTCCTTGCTCATATGCATTACCTATTCAATAGACAATTATACTCTGTATTGCATGTGTTCCTCTAGACATGTGTTTAATACTGTCATTGTTTCTGCCACAATACATGGCTTAATGGTACATGTGTGATTCCAATAACATACAGAGTGACCACTAGGAGATGTGACTGGTCCACAGATAAAACAATTTCTTTTGTGTTGCCACTGTTGAACTGATTTTCTGTTATTGTCCCCTCTGATTGTATGTGAGCATGCCCAGTCTTAGTATGTCAGATGTTTTCAAATCAGCAATGGCTAAACTGGACTCCTGCTATGTCATCTACTCAGTCTTGACATCAGTCACTTAAGTGTGTTGTTTATTTGGTAGCATATATTGTTTAAATAAACAATCATCCCTTCTCTGTCTATTCCATGCTCATAGGTGATGAGCCCGTTTTCTGTTGGTGTCACTGTCATTTCTTTGCTTAAACATGTGCATTTCTGAGTTAGTTAACGCTACAGCTATAAGGTCCTTTTGTTCTTGTGTATACATGGTGTAATGGATAATGCATCAGTGTTGTCAGCTTTCATACATCAATTCCCTGTATATACATCCTTATGTGCTATAAGTACATTCTCTGCATTCGTCCTATAATATATCTTCAATCCTTGCAAACTGTTATCTCAACTCAATCATTTAATAAACATGTATATCACATCTACACTCCCTTTTTATGTCCCTATCTATATCCTTTGTCAGCATGGCTGTTGTTATTTATGTGTTTACCTGCAGGATTGATATTCGTAGCAATTATTATTACATCACGATGTAATCCACTTTTACCTTCAAACATGTGCCCACATTCTATGTCAGGCTACTGTTAAACTCAAACCATTTGTACTTCAGATGATGACCTTCCAAGTACGTAGCCTAAAGTAGTAGCCAGTAGCACTGCCTGTCCTGTCTCAGTCTTTATAAATAGGTCAGTACAGGAATCCATGTTCTCTCTCTCTCTCTCTCTCTCTCTCTCCGAAAAAAAAAAAACACACACACATATCCCTGCACACAGAGGAGGACATTCAACAGAGATCACTAACTTTAGACCTGTAGCAGTCTTACCCCCTCTCCAAAATACTTGAAAAATGTATTCAAAAACAATTACTAAATTTGTCTCCTGTAGGAAGAACTCGTATCCCCTAGCCCTGTGGCTTCCATCTCTTCCATAATACTAACAGTGTACTTCTAACCCTTATGGATACGTAGGTAAAGCTAGAGATAATGGCAGACTAGTTCCTTCTTATTTCTATACTTGTGTAAAGCCTTTACCACAGTTTGTCACAGCAAACATATACTTAAGATGTACCCACTAGGTTCATCTCACCCCACCTTTCTGTGGTTCAAAAGCTACATGTCCAATGGCTATCAGGCAGTAAAATGGCTTTCCGCTCTCTCTCTCCATATGTCCCAGTCACCACTTGTGTACCACAAGGTTCTCTCCTTGGTTACATCCTCTTTAACATTCTTAGCAACACCCTTCACACATCCATACAACAGGTCTCCCTAATACAATACGCAGATTGTTAATTAGAGGGGTTGGGAGGGTGGCCTAATGGTTAAGGTATTTACCTTACAAACACAGGGTGAAGGGTTTGAGTCCCATAAGGGATAATTGGCTAGGCTTAAAATGGCTCGCAAGGGCAATTAGTCTAGTACTACTCTATGAGCCTATGAACCTATGAAATCAGTCTTGCAGGTTTTATGTTTGAAATGCTTCTTATGCACTTTTCATCACATTTGCCTACGGGATATGAATACACCTTAAACATTACCTCTCTACAACAGTACTACCTTAGTATATCAAATTTTTGTGTAACAATTCCCCATTTCACTTCTCCTCATTGTATATTTTTCCCTGTACTTGCCCTTAATAGGTGTGGGCTACAGAGCATGCTCATTTCTGAGCACTGCCTATATGTGATCCATGTTATTTACATTGTGTGCTGTTGCTTATAAGCACCTTTCTGTGGCTGCAAGCAGTATTGCTGGCTGCAGAAAGGTGCTTGCATCTGTGCAGGAATGATGTGTAGCATGCATATTTGATTAGTTCTGGTGCTCATCGTGCTACATAATTGCTAATGAATCCCCAGCGAAGGTTATAGTATTTATTTTCAGCCAAATGTGTAGAGCTCTGACCACTACATTCTGATCTCAATGTGATCTTGAGATACCCTCAAGGAGCTATATTACTCATAATGCAATGTGTACTAGTTTATACACATCACTTTACTCTCATGCTATATTTAAATGTGGAGGTTTGATTAATAACATAAATCCAAGTTTGGGGTTTATCTATGCATTTTACATGTCGGTATCACATTATTCTATGATATTTTATAATTGACACCAAAAGTTATATAGGGGAGTGTGTCATTCAAGTGACAGCATATAGAGTGTGTAATGCTACAGCTTCTGCTGAGTGTGTTCCAACTTGTGTAATATGGTCTTATATGTTTAATTTGTGGTAATGTTTTTCCTTTGGTAGAAGTCCTGTGTTTGTTGTGCAGGCTCATGGCATGTTGACAATAAGAAACATTCACATGTTACCCTATTATCACTCCTGCAGTCCCACAGAATGTTTTACACCATGTTATGATTGGAAGTCAGTGTTTTTGATTTTCAGGGGGTCACTCAATATTCATATATGTTTGCAAAGCTATCATTCATCTAGACCTTGTATGTGAGTTAGTAATGTCAACAATATAACATCCTCTCTTATAATTTCATTGTGTTACTCATCCATGTGGACCAATATTATTAGGTTCACATTACCATAACACACATATGCACATCATTGGACATGATCAATACACATCAGACATGTTATGATATTGATGTGTGCACATATGGCATTTCATTAAATAAATAACATGAGGCAGCTGAGATTTTTCTGTAATGCCTACATAACTTGTGTGACACCTATTATGGCTATGGTTATGAACATGTGATATAACTGAATATGCTGTTATTGGACCTGTTAAGACAAAACAACAGCTTATTATGTCTTGCTTTGTATGGGTGAATGCAGGCTACTGTAGGTGATGTACTGCCATGTTTGATTTTTCATTGATCTGTCCTGTTACACATCTGATACACATGGCAGTACACACAGGAATGAATGGGTGTCTAACTAATGGGTGTTGTTTTCATAACGTACACTCTCAACTGCAACACATCATGTGTGTTATTCCCTCATATGATATGTGATGTTGTCAGATGTGCATCTAATCTCTGATGTTTGCTGTACTGCTGACACAGCTCTCTTGCACAAGTGTTGTCATTATCACTTTGATGAATATAACAAAAAGATGTGTATTGTGATAGGGTTGCATATATTAAACATTGTTACACCACTATCACAGATTAGATGCTGCTCAAAATATGTGCATGACCCACACATGGGTAATTCCATACCAGACACATGTGAGACCTGGTGCATTGGCACAGATTGTATTATGATCCGGCAGTGTCACAGCATGTTAATACAATGTGAGTGATTTTTATTACTGTCATGGTACAGAAACCGGGATCCAAGCCAGCCAGCTCATACACAGACGAAGACTTCACCAAGATCGATATCTGCCAGTAGATTCTGACTCAGAGGGATAGAGGATGGCAGGACGATGACAATGATAATGATGGGTTTGGACCATCTGGAGCCATTCTTCCAGCTAAGTGATGGCATTGACCTTTACCACCTCTGTTAGATGGCCTGAGGAACCAGAGCTCGAATACAGTGAGTGATGTGTTCTGGATGCAGATGCAGAACCTTATTGGGCACATTCTTTCAAGAAATGGCAGTGGCTAGGTGCATCTCTTTCCAAATCTTTCCAGAAGATTGCAAAGGAGATTATGCATGATAGTTATCCTGATCAAGGTGGGGATGGGGACTCTGGACTATGTATTGTCTGCATGTTCCACTCATGTCATGTTATGTCATGCTGCCACCATGGTGTCTCTGTAATTAGGGTTTGTTTCACTTATATGCACATATTTTTGCACCTTTACCCATATCACAGTCATGCTTTCACTGTGTACTTTCAGATGCACACTTATTTTAACATTTACATGGCCATTTAATTTATCAGTGTCATATTACATTTTCATACACATCAATTCTATTGTAACCATCCTGTTGCAGGGACATATACTGATGTACTTTATTAATTCACTGTTACAGACAGACAGACAGCTGACTTAGCCCTTAACTCTGCATGTGGGTTACCCAATCTGGTTACTGTGGTCCATTATGATTTTTATATGTTCCTACTGGACCATATCTGTCACGGGTTCCTATTGCATTATCGAAGTTCTGAAACTCCGAACACCACAAGGTCGAAACCTTATGTTCAAAGTTTCAGAACTTCGAGTAAGTAAAAAAAAAAAGAAAAGAAATAAAATCTTGTAAGCAGGGGGACAAGCCCCCAGCTCTTTAAATGTACCAAACTCTGAGATCGCAATACAGTGCGGAAAGGAAAGATTTCCCTTTTCCGCACTGTAGTGCGATCTAGGAGTTGTTATATTTAACGAGCAGGGGTGCAGGGGATACAGGGGGGCTTGCCTCCCTGCTTACAAGAGTTACTTTCTGTTTGTTGCTTTTTATTTTTTTTTTCATTGTTCAAAATTATAAAACTTCGAACATACAAGTTTCGACAATGTAATAGGGCCCCATCTGTCACAGTTAGGAGTACTGTAGATTAAAGTTTGCCAGTGATAACAAAACTGTCAGATTGACAGTGTTTATTTTACTACATTTACTTGTGATGGTATATGGCATGTGTAGGGCACTACATCCACTAACATTATTGACATTCTCATGTTTCACTGTGATGCTATTCTTCTATGATGGCATCTACATATGGGGGACATAGTTGCCTACATTGCATACATATTTTGTGCCATCCTGGCATTGCGGATATTTGTGCGGTATTTGCCATAGCAATGGTGTGTAATCCATTCACATGTGAAATATGTTCAGATTTGACTGAAATATTTTTTATCATTCTTCCACCTATAATTGCAAGTCCTGTACACAGACAGTAGATCCTCTCTTGCTGCCAAAACAATTGTTGTTATTATTTGCAATTTTTGGCATCTGAATGCTTCGAGATGAAGAACTTCAGAGGTTGAAACTGTTAAATGGCCCAGGGAGCATTGAAGTTGGGACTGGAACAACAACTCAGGAAATGGGTGTATGTTATTTCGTTAATATTTATTCTGGCATTTAATTTCACTTTTCTGGCTGAGGGTGTGATCGATCCCAGCTAACAACAATTGTTTTGGCAGCAAGAGAGGATCCATTTGGTGTTGCTGTTGGTGAGACAGTAGACTTGCAGTTATAGGTGGAAGAATGATAGCACAAAAGAAGTCTCAACCACAAGCCAGTACATCTAGCACTGAGAAGGTTGTCTGCACAAACACCAAAGCAACAAACCTCCACCACCACCCACACCTGTACAGTACATTCCTACATATGTGGAGATTCTCAACAAAAACATACCTAAACAAAAGAGACCTTCAAGGCAAAATTGCACATATACATCACAACCCACTGCACCAAGCACCACACATAGTACACATGCCTGTGTCTCACAGCCTCTAAGGCCGAGCCACAAACCTAGCATATTAGTCATAGGAAACTATTGTAAGACACACGGATGTGCCCCTCACTATGCTAGACTAGGGGAAACTCATGGTAAGTTGCTTGTCAGGTGCTGCAATTCACCATATCACTCATGCACTCAAGTCGCTGCCATAGTCCATTTTGGTGTGAATGACTTGAGACATACCTCTCTGGACTATATGAAGAGAAACATGATTGAGCTCGCTGAATATGTGTTGCAGGCAGGTATGTCCCTAGCTTTAAGCAGCATCCTACTGTCACCCAGAATGATGCCTCAGTACAAACAGAAAATGATTGACTTTAACAATTGATTTAGTTTCTGGTGTCATTCCAAGAGGATCCAGTGACTAACACCCTAGGAGGACATGATTGACAGAACATGATGCTTTGCCAGAGATGGCCTTCATCTGTCTCCCCTGGGCATCAGGTTTCTAGCAAAGGCTCTTGCCTCCCCCATAGTACCTTTTTTAAACAATATCATGAGGACAAAATTACCAACATGAACAATTCTTCTAAATGAAATTTAAAGGTCATGCTGCTAAATGCTAGGAGTCTTAACATGAAACTGCACTCATTGCAAGCATTTCTCACCCTGAAAGATGATGACATTTGTGTGATCACTGAAACCTGGTTCATAGCTGCTGAGAGCACCCAATCCTTACCAGGTTACTTGTCATTCCATACTTTCAGACCCCAAACAGAGGATTACAAAGCCAAAGGAGGTGGAGTTTCAATATTTATCAAAGACATACACAACTCCATGCCAGTCAAACAATATGATGCACAGGAGACACTCCAGGTGCAGTTAACTATTGAAAAAACACATATTCAAATCATAGCTAGCTACAGACCCCCAACCATGACTCAGGAGGCCCACTTCACCTATCTGGACTTACTTGAATCCATCAAGATTCAACCCTCTACCCTGATCCTGGGTGACTTTAATTACACAACTATAGAGTGGAAGACCTATTCTAGCTCAAACACAAATGCCCAGAGATTCCTCGACTTCGTCAATGCCAATGCATTGGAGCACCTGGTCGACACCCCCACAAGAGGTGAAATTATCCTGGACCTGGTACTAACCAACATGAGTAGCTACTGTAACACTCCTACAGTGTCATCCTCCTTGGTAAGAGACGACCATAAAGCAATCACTTTTGAAGTCACTATCTCCCTAACTCCCCCCCCTTGCCAGGGTTGAACAAAAACAATTTCCAGAGCTGACTACAACCTCCTGAGAGGTAGAGCTTCACAGCCACCATCCCTTCAGTTGAATCAAGCATTAATGTCCAAGCCTACACCAAAAAACTATATGAGCAAATATATAGCTGCATGGACTCAGTAATACCTGACAGGACCACATCATCTTCCTCAAGGAAGAGTAAACCTGTCTGGTAGATTGCAGCAATAAGCAGACTCTATAAAAAAAAGGAAAAAATTACTGTCCAGGACCAAGAAGGAGCAGGTGCTAAGCTGGAAGCAATCTCAAGCAAATAAGGTAACTGGTGAAATCCTCTAAGGCCAACTTCGAATCCAAATTGGCCACATCCACTAAGGACAATCACAAGGCCTTCTTCATATACGTCTGCAATCTCAAAGGTAACTCCCAAATCTGCTCTGAATTGGTGGTCAAGAATACCACATACACAAACATCATAGATATAGCCAACCTGGTGGCAGACAGGTTCAGTGAAAACTTCACCCTCCCCCCGTGCTCCCATCAGTAAACCAGGACATCCCCAGCACCTGCCCCCCCTCCCCTCATCACCAGGGAGCAGGTTATTAATGCCCTCTCAAAGGCAAAAAATACAGCCTCCATGGGACCCAACAACATCCTTGGCTGTGTCTTACATGAACTCAGGCAAGAGCTCTCAGCAGCACTAGGCACCCCATTCAACCAAAGCCTGTGCACCAGCTTCATCCCAGCAGAATGGAGGATAGCTATTGTCATCCCTCTAGACAAAGGTGGAGCATCCATCAACCCAGGCAATTATAGGCCAATCAGCCTAACTAGCCTGATCTGCAAGGTCATGGAACGCATTATCATGGACCTTATAAACAAGGGCATTGGTAACCACCAAACACTTGATCACACACAGTTTGGTTTTGTCAAAGGGAGATCATGGCTTTTAAACTTAGTTTCCTTCTTCAAAACAGTCAACAAAGCCATGGATGAGGGCAAGACAGTGCACACTGCCTACCTTGGCCTAGCCAAAGCCTTCAACACTATTCCCCACTCAGGCATAATAGATAAACTCTTCCAGCTAGGCATCAACCCATATGTTACCAGATGGGGCTCGCTGATAGAACCTATTCAGTCTAATTAGGGGAATCCACCTCTAGTAGTAAACCCGTAACAAGTGGCATACCCCAAAGATCGGTCTTGGGGGCTCTACTGTTTGGGATATACTTTTCTGAGGTGCAAGCCAAAACTAGTGGTCTGTGACTGACCAAGTTTGCAGATGACTGCAAGCTGGGCACTGTCATAAATTCCCCTTGTGATGCAAACATCCTCCAAGAGGGCCTTAAGCAGATTAGTGAATGATGCTAGAAGCATGGCCTCAAACTGAATGCCAAGAAATGCATCATTATCTCATTTGGGAAAAATGGTATCCTCACTTATTATCAGGTTAATAACACTGTACTAAGCACGCAATCAGTAGTGAAAGACTTGGGCACCCAGGTTGATAGCAACCTGACTTTTGACCGCCATGTTGCCTCCGTTGTACGAAAGGCTTTCTACATGGTTCACCTCATAACTAAGTGTATTTCATCCAGGAACAAGGAGGTCATAACATTCATGTACTCCTCCCTTATCAGGCCTATTATTGAGTACAATGCCCCCTTCAACATGTACCTTGCCAAGCACATGCAGCAATTGAAGAGACCACAGAGGTTCCTGACAAGGAAAATCCAGGGTCTCAAACACCTATCCTATACAGATAGGCTAAAAGCCCTGTCCTTCTACTCAGTCTCTTACAGACTGCTCAGAGGTGACCTGTGTCTGGCATACAAGGCCGTCTCAGACTCAGCCTTGATGGAGTTGCTGCATATCCGTAAGTCAAACTCCACTCGCACAACCTGCACGCAAGGTCTCAACCTGGTCTGTGACATTAATAAAACTTGTTGGCAGGATAGATTTGAGTCCTGACTTCCCCATCTGTGTAATACATTTCCCATACATGTCAAGCAGAGTACCTCACTAGCCCTCTTTAAGAAGAACTTGGATGACTGGATGAGAAACAGAAAATATAGCCCTGGGATCCCACTTGTGTCACTACTGGACAGGGAAAACAGGTGCTGACTTTGTGGGAACATGGGTGAAATTTTTGGCTAGGCTTATAAGGGCCTCCGAGCCAATAGCCTAGTATCATCCTATGAACCTATTAACCTAAAAGATTTCAGTCTGAACTGTGGCCATCATTGGTGGCATTGCTTTCTTGGCATTTGCATTCTCAGCACTGTTTATTAGCCCAGAAGCTAGATTTTAGTGGACACTTTAATGAACTGGCCTATCATAAGAAATGAAATTTGACTACTGATTTCCTTACACTGTATATAATGGACAGAGGAACTGTGCAAAGTGAAATAAACAATTGTTTTAATAGCTTCTTGTGGTCTGAGACTTCTTGTGGTTCCAGAGCTTTGATTTTGCAACTATCATAGGTCTGCATGGCAATATTTCTTGATATGTCAGTCATCATTGATTTTTGTATGAACCTATGATACATGGAGGTTTTGTGCAGGTTTTGTATTGTACATGACTGTGTTGTTTGTGTCAGTGGCACACAAACACCTTTCATCCTGTCATGGGAGCATATTGCACAGTGCACACACCTCTGACCTCTTTGCATCACTACAGCTTTATTTATGCCAAACTTGCACTCTGTATTGTGTTACAGACACATGCATGTTTGATGTTCTAACGATGACATGCCTGTCCTGTGTCTTTCTCTGACAGTTTTTCTTTTTTTTTTTTTAAGATAGGTTCTAGTTTATTACTAGGGTCATAATGTGATCACATTCTATTCTTATAACTTGTGGCTGTGTGGTACAAATCTGCATGTCCTATGTGTACAATAATGTATATATCTTTTTGTGCACCTTTATGTACTGCAGCAACATTGGCCTGTAGTTTTGATATGCTGGGAGGACACTTTCAACATCATGATAAGCTGCTACTCTCATGTGATTCACAACCTCACAATGGAGTGGTAATTGTGAGGCATTCAACTGCATGCTATCTGGACTGGTTCATAGGTTCATAGGTGTGTACTAGGCTAATGGCCCTGGAGCCTTTACAAGCCTAGACCATAGAAGTGCCCTGGCGTTATGCCACTTGACATTAGTTCCCAGTGCCTCTATCAGGTAATGCCACTGGAGTGATCCCCGGTGTAAACTTTCTATTTCCCATCCACTCATCAAGATTTCTCTTGAAGAGCACCAGTGTGGTGCTCTGCTTGACATGTATGGGCAATCTATTCCAGACCATGGTCAGTTTCTGGGTTATGAACCTGTCCCTCCAGCATGTTCTGCTGATTGTGGTAATGAGTTTGAGGTCTCTGGAGTGTGTGGTGTGGAGGGATTTGGATTTCTTTAGCTGCAGCATTTCTAACAGAGCTGGGTCAGACATGGCTTTGTAAGTCAAGTAGAGACTGCCTCTTAGTAGACGATATGAGACATAGAATAGCTGGAGTTTTTTTGAGTCTGTCCATGTAGGACATGTGTTTAAGGCCTAAGATCCTCTTCATGAAGTAATTTTGGGGCCTTTCCAGCTGTTGCATGTGTCTAGTGAGGTACATGCCAAATGGGGCATTATACTTGATGAGTGGCCTAATGAGGAAAGAGTAGAGAGAGATGATGACCTCTTTCTTCCTAGATGCAAAACTCTTGGTAATGAAATGTACCATATAGAAGGGCTTTCTGACCACAGTGGCAATGTGGTGGTTGAAGGAGAGGTTGTTGTCAACCTGTGTCCCCAGATCTCTTATAACACTTGCAGTGTTCATTGGGCTCCCATCGATGTGTTAAATAGTGGGAGCTGAGTTTTGCCCAAAGGGGATGATGACACATTTTTTGGCATTAAGCTTAAGGCCATGGTTTTGACACCAGTCATTGGTCTCAGTGAGGCCTTTCTGTATGATGTCTACATCACTTGGGGATTAATAATGGCTTCCAGCTTGCAGTCATCTGTGAACTTGGTCAGCCAGAGTCCCTCCATGTGGGCCTGGACTTCTGAGAAGTAGATGCCAAAGAGGAGAGGACCCAGGACCGATCATTGTGGGACTCCACTCGTGACTTGTTGGAATTCTGAATTGGAGTCCATTACTTTCACTCTGTGGGTTGTATCTGTGAGACAATTTACAACCCACCTAGTGATATAGAGGTTGATGCCTAGTTTGGTGAGTTTATCAATAATTCCTGAGTGGGGAATGGTATCAAAGGCCTTGGCTAGATTGAGGTAGGCTGTATGACCTGCCTTGCCCTCATCCACAGCTCTGGTGACAGACTCAAAGAAGTCAACCAGGTTGAGCAGGCATGCTCTACCTTTCACAAAACCAAATTGCATGGGATCTAGAGTTTGAAGTTTCCATATATCCTTGTTAATTAGGTCCATGATGATGCACTCCATAGCCTTACATATCAAACTTGTCAGGCTAATGTATGATAATTCCCAGGGTCTGTAGTCACTCCCCCTTTATGGAGAGTGATGACTGTAGCAGTGCGCCATTCTGTAGGGACAAAGCCTGAGGTCAGCTGTGATTGAAAAGGGCACACAGATGTGGTGCCATTTCACTTTGTAGTTCATGTAGAACACATCCAGGGATAGTGTTGGTTCCCATGGAAGCTGTATTCTTGGCCTTGGACAATGCAGCTTTAACCTGTGCTGTAGTAATGCTGGTGCCTGGCATTCCTCCAGTATTGTTATTGGTCCTTTGGGGGAGAGATGGGTAAAGCTGGCACTGAATCTTTCGGCCAGTATGTTGGTAATATATGTTGGCTCACTATAGGAGGTACCATTGTGCAGTAACTCAGAGAAAACCTGAGTATTGCCTTGGAAATTCTTGATATAGCCATAGAAGTCTTTGTGGTTGTTTTTAGTGTCTGCCACAATTCTGCCTTCATAGCGGGCTTTAGAGGTTTTGATGAGGGATGTCAAACTTTTTGTTGAAGCTAATAAGGGAGTTTTCCAGTCTTGGGACTTCACCTTTTTCTGCAACAGTTCCTTCCTTCTGTTGTAGAGTTTATTAATGGCAGGGGACCACAAGATTGGCTTCCTTATTTTGGAGGAGAGCATCTTGGTTCTGTTGGGTATGGCTAGTTCCATGCATTTATGTACATGTTTGTACAGTGCATTGGTGTATGATTCGGCAGTCATGCATCTATTTTCCATTGACATGGGTGGCATAAAGTTAGCTACCTTTGTTTTTAGGAGCCCAAATTCAGCTTTAGAAAAGTTTTTCATGGTGCTACCTTTGTGGGGAGTGTGGGTGAGATGTGGATTTCCATGGTGATTAGTTTGTGGTCAGATCTAACCAGGGAGGAATTGACTATTGGTGTAGAGCAATGGTTGCCCATGTTAGTAATAACCAGGTCAAGGATGTTGCTTCCTCTAGTGGGGGTAAGAATGAGCTGGTCCAGGGCATTGGAAGTGATGAATTCCAGGAAGCATTGGGCCAGTGTATTGGTGCATGAGTAGTTTTCCCAGTTGATGGAGGGGTAGTTGAAGTCACCTAATATGAGAGCACTGGGTTGGACCCTAATAGTTTCCAGGGTGCTTAGGAACATAGAGTGAGAGTCTTGGGACATGGTTGGGGACCTATAGCAGGCTAAGACCTGAACAGAATAGACATGAAAACCACCTGATGTGATGTGTTCGCATGACATACTTGTCATAATTATTGCACATCTGTTATTGAACAATCTTGATGTTGTTCATCTGTCATGCTTCTTTGATGTTTTCTAATGTATCTATATCAGCATGCCCTTCCTGCATGACAACATAACGTTGCATGCCATTATTTGAAGTGCGCTTGCTGAGCATTTTGGACATTCCAATTGTATGATACGACTGCATGACACATATCCCCATTGCATACCTGAATACCATCTGTATTTTCCCTTGGATGTAACACTCCCTGTGACAACAGCTTCAAAGGTCTCCTGAGCAAGAATGCAGTTATTATGCTTATTTGGCCATTGCATAGACACTTATATTTTCTACAATACTGTTGCTTGGCTTTGTGCATAGATGTTTGCGTCTTGATTGCAGGACTGGGGATTCTAGTCTGACATCTGCTGTGGTGATCCTACATATCAATTAATGTTAAGTGGGTTATACAAGCACTGCCTACAGCCTTCTCGATGGCTGTAGAAATTGACCCCAAAAGAGAGGGGTGGCTGGATGATCCATTTTTAATGAAGTATACCTCATTATCTGGCATTAAAAAAAAAAAAAGAAAAACAAGACAGAGAAAGAGAGAGAAAGAAAACATAACAGGGATACCAATGTAAGGTGCCAATAGCATGCAGAATGGAAAAGGGAGGTGGTGGCAACATACCTTACACCTGCACAGAATTTTGATATGTCCAGATTCCATCATATTTTAGTTGGTCTCTCAAAAAAATTGCTGTTCCAATTAACCACTGAGAAGTACAGTCACTGTATAATGACAGGCATTTTAATTTCAGACTGCATACCATTCTAAATACACAGGCCTATGCAAAATGTGTTATTTAGCAGCTTTCTAAGTATAAAAGAGCAGTATTTAAATGTCTCAGCTTTGTCCATTTTTCTTGCATTAAGAAGTGGAGAGGTATGGTTGGTAAGCAAGTAAGCTTGCAAGTGGTTGGGTGATGTTAAATATATATTAAAAAAAAGGAAAGCCTAGTTGGCAGAAAGGAGGGGAAGAGGAGTTTAGTAATTCCACATTAGGTAATTGTTGTTCTGCTCTTTATACAGTGATATCTCAATTTGCTATATTTCAAGCAGGTATTTTACATGGCTATTGTAGGAATTGTAGAGGTGGTAGTTATTTGTTGGTGCAGTGCAATCCTAGGTGGTTCTTTGCACTAAGCAATTGCTAAGTTTGGGATTCAAAGAAGTTTGGTAGTTCTGAACATTGCAGAGTGAAGCCTGCAATAATTACACTGAGGCAGGCATCAGATTCAGCTTAGAGGGTAAGTGATACGTGGCAGTGAAGTTAGGATCCAGGTTTATGGTGACTTGGTGGAATTACATTTGGTCGAAAATGATTTCAGGCAGCCCTCTTCACTGAAAGCGCATTTGATTGAAAGTTCATTTGGTCGAATTCCATTTGGTCGAAAATGGAATATAGCCCCTGCCCCACTACAGTGCAACCTTGGAGTGAGACTATAAAGTTAGGGGGGTGGGGGGACATGGCCCCCCACATTTTGCAACTATTTTTTACTGACATATGTTTCAATGTATTTTAATGGATACACAAGTATATAATAGTGAATACACTGCAATTATGTATGGGGCTACCCTCCCAAACCCCCCTAACTTTATATTCTCACTCCAGGGTTGCACTGCAGTGGAGCAGGGGTTAGATTCCATTTTTGACCAAATGGAATTCGACCAAATGAACTTTCAATCAAATGAGCTTTCAGTGAAGTTGTTGTTGTGTCTTTCGGCTTTTCCTGGTTAGGGGTTGCCACAGCGGAACACCGGTCCGCTAATGATTGGCAGTAGATTTTTACTTGCCGAGTTGCCAGCTCTGACGCACAACCTTCAATGAAGATACGCCCATTCACGTATGTCTCCACAAAGAAGACGCTCTAGCTGAGAATCGAACAGGACAACGTCTTACTGTGAGGCGACAACGCTACCGCAGCACCGCCACGCAGCTTTCAGTGAAGTGGGCTGCCTGAAATCATTTTCAACCAAATGTAATTCCACCAAAAGCAGTAGACCCATATATATATATATATATATATATATATAGAGAGAGAGAGAGAAAGAGAAAGAGGCATAGATACAGTTGCTATTAATATATGACACATATAAACACAAAAAAAGAGAGAAGAATAGTGACAGAGAATGTGTAGTGGAACATTGCCAAGGGAGGTTAGAAGTGGGAGTAACTATGGAGACAGTGGAAGGGAGGCAAGGATGTTAAAGGGTATGGATTGGGAAGGAAGGAGTGCAGTGATAAAGAGTAGCAATGACCTCATTTTGTTTTGCAGGATGCCTTCCATCATCCAGTTGAAGAAGAGATGGGAGCCTTTGCAGCACAGACAGAGACTTTATTTTTCAAGGAAACATCTGCCCATCAGAAATTGATTGAACAGACAGATCTCACAAGACAAATGAAATGGTGATGAGAGAGGAAGAACATGGTTAGGGAGAGTGTGAAAGAGATTTGAAAACATCTGGAGGAGGCAGCACAGAAAGAAACAGAAGTGGTTATGTTGACAGGAGCAGAGGGCACTCAGCCCCTGAAGGCAATGATATTGATACATCGCTGGTTTGGGTAGTGATCCTGATGTTGATAGGTACTTGTAAGTTAGTTACAAGGGTTAGGCAAGACAGGTAAGTTTAAGTTATTACGTTTGATAAGGGTAGGAAGATCAGAGCAGGAACAGGCAGGGGAAAGTCCGGTACAAAATACAGACTAGGAATGAGTAAACAGAGGGAACGATGGATGATATGGGGAGTTAAAGTTCCCCAACTGCCCTTTAGTTTACTCTCAACTGAGGATGAAGATTCTGAGAAGTTGAGTCCAGCATGTGGACACTTGATTAGTGACGATGTCTAACAGGGTAGGTTGGCTTGCAAAAGAAGGACAGGAGGATGTAATTAATAAGGCTAAGACTTGTTGGGTATTTAATGCAGGCAAATATAATTGGATGTCTTACAGGTTTTTGCAAGCTTGGTTTGAGGTGGTCAACGCAGCAGAGTGAAGTGCTGAAGAAGGGTAAGGGGTTAAGGGCTGTTGAAAAATGGATAAATCTAGCAATGGTTTCCAGATGGGAGAGATGCAGCTGAGAGGATGTGATGCTGAAGATGTGGTGCAAGGTGTGTGCTGCACTTTTGGGGAGAGGCTGGGAGACTGGTCATTACATTCCAGTCTTAGAGTTGATAGATTGACCATTAGGCTGCAACACTATCTAGATGCAGGAATAGCACAGGAGCTCATATAAGGTTTCACTTAAAGGGGATTCTATTAAATCAGCAGTAAAAGGTAGCCAGAGGGGTTATCATAACTTGCAGTGACTTAAGGGCAAAGTGTAGTTTTTATTGATTAACGAGGTCAAGACAGGTAGGATTTTATGTCCATTAAGACTTTCTCTGTTTTGTGTGTTTCTAGTATCTCCATTGGATTTGGTATAAAAGAGAAACCAGGTGAATACTGCCCATTTCATCACTTTTCATTCTCAGAAGGAGTTTTGGTGATGGGATTAATTTCAAAGTGCAGTTCATATGATTAGATTATGCACTGAGGTTGGTATGCGAGTTTGCTTATCTCTGTTTGGTTAAGCTCAATATTGAGTCAGCTTTTTATTTATTGCCTTTTCGTATAGAATACTTGTTTGTGTTTGGAATGTCCCTTGGAGACTATGTTTTAGTATGATATATCCATGCCTATGGGTCGTGCAGTACCATGTATAATCTTTGAGAAACATAGCTTTGAAATGGACTTCAGAACAAGTCGGTGCAAAGGCAGTGCATTACCTGGATGATTTTCTGTTGATTGAGGAAGGTCAGGGGGGAAGGGGGTTCTGAAAGGAGTATCAATTTTGTTGGAGATATGTGGTGGATTGGGAATACTTCAGGAAAAGCATAAGCAAGAAGGTCTGTCTAAGGTGATGACATTTCTAGTTTTGACTATTAACATATTGAAGGGTTATTTCATTTACCAAGGGACAAGCTGTATAAATTGAGTTCTAAGATTGGAAGAATGTTGGATAAAGAGAAAACTAGGGTTAAGGAGATAATAGAGTTGTTTGGCCTTCTCAATTTTGTGTGTTGGAAAATTGCCCCAGGTTGGACTTTTAATATGTCATTAGAGAAATTACTGAGTTGGGTAGGAAAAAACACTATATGATTAGAGTATCTAAAAGGATGAAAGAAGATTTAATGTTTGGAAGCAGTTTTTGATGTAATTTAATTGGGTTAGAATGTGGCAGTAGGAATGAGTTTTTTCAGATTGGTTACAGTTGTGCACAGATGCTGCAGGTCATATAGGAATGGATGTTTACTTTAAGACTAAGTGGTTTAAAGCATGTTTGCCACAGGAATGGTCTTAAAAGTTAAGGAAGGATATTCTGTTTTTGAACTTGATGCCATTTTGTCTGAATTGATAGTACTGCACAAGGGATCAAGCTGGTTTTCTATTTGAATAATGCAGTGGTAGTACAGATCTTAAGGAAAAGATCAACACAATAATTAATGGTTCTGAAGTTGATGATGAGACTGGAATTGCATTCTCTTTAGAATAACCTCTCATTTTCTGCTAAGTATGTCCCAGGTACATTAAACACAGCTTTGCAGTTTTTTTTGTGAATGTTAGTGCCAAGTGCAGAAGAATTGCCAGAAAAGTATCCAAAGATAGTAAGGAAACATGGAAAATTATACCTGTGTCATTGGTGCAGCAAACAATGTCTAATTTTGCTAAGAAGGTATATTACTTGGCCTTGAGATCATTTAATGCTTTTATGGAGGAGTTAACATATAATGAGAGAACGTGGGTAGTTGCCCTTACAGTAGTTATCTAGTGAATATGAGGAAATGTGGTGAGTTAGTATGCTAAAACAGGGTCCGTCTAACTGTAAGGTTATAGTGATGTTATGAATCATTGGATACTGCTTAGAATGCTGAAGAGGTGGGAGAGGATGCAGGCTCGATCAGGCAATGGTGGAATAGCTGTAAGAAGACAATTGTAACAAATCATGCTGTAAAGTTTACAGGTTGCATCCCCTTAATTTGAGATGCATGTTTTCTGGGTGACTTTGGCTATTATTCTGTATAAAATGTATTCAGTATTAGTGAGTCTATGGGCTCATTAACGCAGTTATAGGTGTGTATTTCTAGGTAAGGCTATTAGTTTGGTTGTCAAAATCTAAGACAGATCAGGTTGAAAAGGATCAGTAGACTTTGTTGGCATAGTGTGAGGATAGGATGTCCAGTAAGATGGGCTTTGGCTTTGAGGAAAATGTCTTGATTTCCTAGAAAAGGTATAGTTTTTCAGTTTTTGATGATAGACTGGTACAGCCTAGACATTGAGATTTAATTTGGAGAAAGACATTACAGTGTAAGGGTGTTGCAGAGAGTATGTATTCCTCCAATTCATTTAGAATTGGCAGAGCATCAAAATTTGCATCTGTGAGTAATTCAGTTGAGGATATTGAGGTAAGTTAGGTTCTTGTGGTAATTGTGAAAGGTGTGCAGGGTTTTGTTATGTTGAGTCATTTGTGTTTGCATTTTAGTGCATGGGAAGATTTTGATTATTGGCTCTTCTTATGTATTTCAGGTGGCAAAGAGAACATCAGTTAGACTGAGAGGAAGCTTCTTGATCCTTAACTCTGAAAGATGGAAAGTCATCTGAGAAGGAAGGAGAGGCAAGGTGGAATCAGCTTTTACCTGTGGTTGGTGACCTTTGCATATTGGATTATGTTACCAGTGTTATTATTGTTCAACTTCGAGGTAATGATATGGTTAACATTCATAAGCATAGGTTGCTCTCAGGGATAATTAAATACTTGCTATGTTTGCAGCAAAGATTTCTGAAGTCTGTCATTGCATGATCTATAATTATTCCTAGACTGATTTGATTGAGAGATATAAGGTTTTTAACTATTGAAACAAGATGGAGGGCTATCAACCAGAGATTTAACAAAATCACTTCAGTCCTTTTTGCATGGGAATGTAGGGTGGGATTCTACAGAGGCCAGGTGTGGTTTCATTGTGACAGGATACACTTGAGCGATTTAAGTCTGGCCCCAGGATTCAATAAACTGCATCAAGGCTTCACTCACAGCCTAAACGGAGTGTTACTGTGGACACAATGTTGCTCATTGCTTGTCATCATGCCATGCATATTAATGAGGTGCATGGGCGTAAGCAAGGTTTCACAGCTTGCAGCAGTCTTGTTGGCCACAAAACGTTTACCGTGAACGTGGATAATATTTCCATGTATGGTCAATGGCCTCTCACGTACCTCATTTTGGGTCTTAAGCAGTTCATGTTGCATGAAGTTCCACATTACTTTAAGCTTCCACATTACTTTAAGATGTTAATAAGCCATTTGTATGTTTTCCAAATATTGCCTATTTGTTTCACATTATGACGGTTGCTCTTCCTCTTTTTGGAGATGGAATGTTGAGAGCTATGACACAGATAGTGATTCTGCTCAAAGATAGTATGACAGCACAGGACTTGCTTTTCCCTTTCTTTCATTTTCTTCATTTGAATTTTTTTTGCCCACTGTTTGTACGATGTACTGCATAGTGCAAACAGTGGAAGTGTAGAGTCCATGCACTATGTTTCCACCATGTCAAGCATTGCACAACATTTTGTAACAGTAAGCACTCCCCAAGTAAGTATGTAATAACTGGACTCGGTGGCAAAACATCAGGATATAAAGCACAATTGCAGGAAAACCTCATTCTACATTGGGCTTGATCTCTGGTAGTCATGTCTGGTGTTTGTGGTGAGCGAACTTGCTTCCAAGCATAGAGGTGGGGTGTCCAGTAGTCCAACATCTTTGTTGGACTTGTAGATTAGCATCATGAGGCCCAGTTGCTGCATTGGGACTACTTAGGCTCAGAATACAAATCTGAAGCATGGAATAGTATTGCCAGGGCTTTGACCAGTGCTGCAGGTATCCCCTGCACTGGTAAACAATGCTGACACCACTTCTATGGCCTCAAAAGGAAGAAGAGGGATACCCCCTCGACCATTGGATTGTGGAATTTAGGAGAGAGGACACACCACAGATGTGTAAGTATCAATTAAACTGACTATGTGTAAGAGTTAAAAGCTGAATAAAGTCAAGACTGGTATTCATAATGGTATTCTGCTCTGTTCTGTTTTTTCCACAGCTACCATGGAGAGAGATTTAATGTGAGGACCCATGCCATGAGATTGGCAAAGATGTTAGAAACATGTGGTATGTATGCATCACAACAGCACTGTTATTGCAACATTAAAAGTTGAAGACAGTGTATTTGTTACTTAATACAGTTGTTTCAAATTGAACATGCATATCACAACTGTAAAATAAAGTCTGCATGCCTTAATCTGTAGCACAAAGCAACAGTTCCATATTCTCAAATAACAGTGAGCATGAATCTCAACTATAAACTGAAACTATTCATGCCTTAGTCTGTTAGTCTGTACAGTAGAACAGTACAGTGTTAGACAGTAGTCTGAGGTTTTGGGTTCAAAAAACATACTTCTCAAATATACAATACCGTTACATTTTCATCATTATTGCAATGTAACTTCAGACCTCTATAATGGTGGCACAAATGGCCTGCTGTAATCTGTAATAAGTATACTGTGGACGTCAAGCAAGGATTTCTTGTGGCAGTCTGTATATAGTGTGCATCTGTTATGAACTGTGTAGTCCTAAAAGTAATAAATAAATGTATTAGGAGTTTGTAGTCTGAAAAGTAAAGGTAACAGAATAGAGTCAAATAATTGTATCACTGCTTTGTATACCATATATGAAGTTACTAATGTTATCCCTCTTTTTTCACTCACTGCCACCCTTTTCTCTTTTTTTAATATGTTTTCATTTTTTTTTCCCGACAGCGGAGTAAGCCTGTCCCACAGGATCCTCCTGGCCCCACTCCACCAGCTACAGCACCATTGCCCAGCACATCTGTGACACAACCTGGCAGCACCCCCTCTACTTCCCCTGCAATACTTGATCCATAAGGTAGTATTTACTTGGAGGATAGGCCAATAGTTCCCTCAAGGAGCAGTGGTGGAGGTGGTGAATTTATCACCTGTGATGAACTGCCAGTGTTGGTGCATAGGATTGTATGCCACACTGTTATTGCATACCTATGACAGACAGAGCACCTGCTCTCCATCATTGTACAACATACCAGGAGGAAACACAGACATTGGGCACTACAGCTAGCAGTACAGTGAGGTGAGAGTGATGGCAATCCAGTGGGTGAGGACTTGATTCTCACTGTCATGACCATGGGTCCTTGTGTCCCCACCCTCTCCCCAAATGTTCACCCACCTCCAGCATCCTTCACCATCCCTGTGTCTTATCTTATATTTCTTGTCTGTCTGTGAATGCTTCCTCACCTACCCAACCTACCTGACCCAGACGTACCTATGTCCCTTCTCCAACATTCCTCTCTCTCTCTCTCTCTCTCTCTCAAAAAAAATAAAATAAATAAATGGGCACCTGTCCTACAAAAAAAAATCATCCCATACATAGCTCTTCATTTTGCAAACATGTCTTCTTAACACACTTGATTTGGTCTAATTGGCTAGAGACCTGTTAGCATAATGGTTAAGTTTTTCGCATCCCATGTACAAGGTACATGGTTCAGTCCTGACCACTGACGAATGCCTGTTTGGTGTTTACATGTTCTTCCTGTGTCTCTGTGGGGTTCCTCCCACCTCTGAAAAACATGCTGAGTGTTTGCATCTCCAACTCACCAATGAATGGAACTGTGGGCAACAGCATAGACTCTATATGGTGCCCTATAGGGGGAAGAGTTGTACAGACCAACTACTTTGGACATCTATTGGGGTGTGCAGTATACTCAAAACTGGAGAACATGGATCACAGACTGCATGCTGTGACAGGGCTATCCACTCAATGGTGTAAAATATGTCTCTTGGTGATTTAGTCATGTTGACTAATGTTGCCAAATGTGCATGGGTAGTTACCAGTGATAAGTGACTTTGACATATGCCAGGGACCCATGCTAATGGTGGGAGGGTGTATGTGCCCCATTGGTCAGTGTGTGGCCACCATAAAGCCCAGCAGCCCTGGCCAACAGGTGTCTAAGTTGCCCAGCCTGGGTTACCTGTGATAGGTCAGATGTAAAACCAATTTCTCTGGCAGGACACAGCTTGGAAGTGGATGAGGCTGGATAGCCTATGTATCCAGAAGGGCAGTGCAGCACAGCCACTTAGTTTGGGATCCAGAGTATACTACTCAGGAGTGGGACAGGCTAAAAATGGTGTGGGAATTATGGTGAGAGAAAAGCTTCAGAAAGCAAGGATATCATCAGAATTAGTGACAGACTCATGGCAATCAAACTCCAGTGTAATGATAGGGCAGTATTCATAATCTCAGCCTATGCCCCTGCTGTGATAGTAAGGCAAAGAGTGCATTCAGACAGCAGTTGCAGGACCTACTAGATAAAGCAGGACAGCATGAATTGAAGTTGATAATGATTGACTTGAATACCCATAATCAGGACAGATATAACAGGATACGAGGTCCACATGAGTTGGCCAACAGGAATAAAGAAGGAGAGGCCATTCTAGACTTCTGTCTGACAAATGGCTTGATAGTAGCCAACACAGAAAGAGAGAGACAGTCACAAGATCACATACAAGATTGGCCAACATGCCACTCAAGTAGACTTCCTCCTAGTAAGGAAAAGGCACTGGAGTAGAATCAATGATTGCAAAGTCATCCCCATTGAAATGGTCAGCCCACAGTATAAATCACTGGTTGCCACAATCAGCTGCAATCAGTTGTCTAAGGTCAGGAGAGACCAGGCTGAAGACCTGGAAGTTGACTGGAGAGAAAATGCAATAGTTTATGAAAGGCTCTAGCACCCCAAGAAAAGGAGGAAATAGGTGGAGTTGAAGAAGAATGGCATTGCCTCAAAATAGCATGTGTGAGGACTACAGAACAGATATGTGGCAGAGCCAGGTATGGAAATAAGGTACATAAGGAAAGCTGGTGGTGGAATGCAGAAGACCAGAAAGTCATCAAAAGAAAAAAGAGTGCAAGAAAAAGTGTGAGACAGAAAAGACCAACCAGGCTAGGAAAGAATACTGGTTGGCTAACAAAGAAGCTAAGAAAGGAGTTGCAATAGCAAAGAATAGGGTATCAGAAGCACTCTACCAACTTCTGGAATGTGACTCAGTAGGTGGCACAAAGAAACTATATCAGGTTGCAAGGCAATGACAGAAAGATAAAGAGTCAGATGCCCTTCATAAGGGATGCCATCAATAAACTGCTCACTATTCCACAGGACATCAATGGCAGATGGAAGGAGTACTTCCAGCAGCTTCCAAATGAAGAAAACCTCACAGAAGCTGTACTGCCACAGACACAGCTTACAATGAGTGAAGAAGAAGAGCCCACCCTTGAAGAAGAAAGAATAGCACTAAGGAAAATAAAGTCAAGGAAAGCAGCAGGCTCAGATGAGGTCACAGCAGTTATGATAAAGATGCTGGGTGAGATAGGGGAGAAATGACTCCTGATTGTAGTTATAACAGTTTTGAGAGAAAGGCATATCCCAGATGACTAGAGAATAACCATACTCATGGCAGTGTACAAGAACAAATGGAACATCCACAACTGGTATTAGTACACAGACATCAAACTTCTACCACACTGCATGAAAGTTCTGGAGAGGGGGATTGATAAATGGATAATTAGAGTAGTAGAATGTAAGATGGGAGATGAGAAGTACGGATTCAGATCAGGATGCAGCACAAATGACCCAATGTTTGCAGTGAGAAGAAGCTAGAAGTGAGGAAAGAGTACACTGGGCATTCCTAGACTTACAGAAAGCATATGACATATGACAAGGTCCCAAGAAAGATGATCTGGGCAGCACTGCAGTGGTTTGAAGTCTCAGAAACACTGGTAGAAGGCTATGTACAAGAACCCAATGACCCAAATATGAACACTTTTTGGCCCCACATAGTGCATGCCAGGGTTCAGCTCTGAGCCCACTGCTGTTTATACAAGTGATGGACTACATTAGCAAACAGGTTGGAGGGGACAGATCAACAAAGTTGATGTATTCAGATGATGTGACATTACAAGCAGACTCTGAACAAGAACTTCAGCAAAGGATAGGGGAATGGAATGCAAAACTGAAGGCACATGGGATGAAACTAAGCACAGATAGGACAGTGGTAATGGCAAACTGGGAAATCAGAAGAAGCCGAAAATTGAGATAGAATAGAAGATTGTGGAACAGGTAAATTGCTTCAAGTATCTAGGAGGGTGGTTGAGGAGAAGGGAAGTCTGAATGTAGATGTCAAAGCTAGATTCAGAGGGGGTGCATCCAACTGGCATAGAGGGTCAGGTGTAGTCTATGACAGAAGAATGCCAAAGAAGTTGAAAAGTAAGGTGTGCAAGACAGTGGTGAGACCAGTACTACTGTATGGTACAGAAACCTGGGCAGTAAAGGCAGAACAGATGAAGAAGCTAGAGGTGATGGAAATGAAGTGTCTGAGAAGGGTGGTGGGATGCACTCTGTGGAACAAATGAAGAAATGAGGATATAAGAGCAAAAGCTAAAGTAGCTACAATTGCAGAAATGATCAAAGAGAACATATTACAGTGGTTTGTTCACATGTGCAGAAAAGCAGAAGACAATCTGGTGAGGAAAATTTGGGACAGACAGGAAGAAGTTAAGAAGAAATGAGAACATCCAGCAAAAAGGTGGATGGATTGTGTGAAAGAAGATCTGCGACAGTTAGGTATGAATGTCAAAAAAGGCAGGAGTGTGGCATTCAGTCAAGAGAGATGGTGACAGTTAACACGATTCCCTGACCCATGTAGAAAATGGGAAAAAGAAGGCTGATGATGATTATGGCTACACAACATTACTGTGTTCTGGTCACCCCTCTCACTGGAGGTGACAGTCCAACTTCACCTAATGTTATGCATATATGATCATTTTTTTACTGTTGAAAAAAATGGATAGCTATAGTTCTTTTGTAAATTCCTCCTGCACATTCCTACCCTGCTTTCACATTTGTTTTCCCCCCTTTTTGCTCCCCATATCACCACTTTCCTATCTTCCCCATATAGTTTCTTTATAGAATTATTGCACAATGGTGCACATCAAGCACCGACATGCAGCAGAAGTATGCGGCAGCAATATATGTAAATGTACTTATGCTTGTAAAAGTACTGCCTACACATGTATTCAAACCCAGTAACATCCGCCTCCAACAACAATGTGTTAACACCTGTTAGACAGAGGGCTGGATTCACGAAGGCATGCATGGAGTCTTAGAGTAGAGTAAGACTCCATGCAGCCATCATGTCCGACGAGCGATCCAGGAACAGCCTGTAGGGGCATGTAAGAGAGCTCCTAAAACGGCTCTTACACGGACAGGGCTGGAATATGCAAATTACCTCAATTGCAGGTGAAAGGCGTGCAAATGAGGTAGATTTGCGATTCAGGAAACCCAAACCTGTCCGAGTAAGAGCAGTGTTATTTGCAGAATTGTACTCAGTTGACAACTGAGTACCGTTCTGCAAATAGCAAAACAGAGCCGTGACAGCTCCAAATAAAGGTTGCATCCAGTGCAGGAAGCATTCCAATGGCCAAATATATGGCCATGTGAAATGTTTCCTGATGCAATATGAAAATAATAATATTTTATTTTTTTCTCTGATTTCCGATGTTTAAGCGTAGCGCAGCACCTCGCAAACAGGGTGAGCTCTAAAACCCAGAATACTAAAAATTAAAACCCACAAATGTGGATTTTATTGAAATTGTTAATGTACAATGCAAGGGAATGGCAGGCTGAAGGCAACATGGCCACCGAGTAGAGGTTGCTAAGGGGGGAAGCTCAGTCTAAGACATGTAACCAAGCATTAGTAGGCAATCCTATGTAAATGAGTGTTAGGATAGTGAATCACAAGTTTACATAGCAAATTAGCACAGTCAGTGGAGTGTAGGAGTAGGATATGGGGAGTAACAGAGTAGAAGATAGATGACGTCATGAGGGGGGTATGTATGAAAGAAGTGAAGCTCATTGGAGCAGAGTGGCATGTGTCAGCTGCCATTCACACATCATGGAAAGAGGTGTGTCAACAGGTAGGCTAGGGAAAGGCAAGAAATGGAAGGTGTATGCCGTGGATAACACCAAGTTTCTGAGTAGGTGGTAAGCGACTGAGTAGAGCTGGAGTTACTGAATCTGAACTGTGCAGGGCATCTGTGTGAGTCCCTAGATTTGCTTGGTGAGGAACTTCCATGGCCAGTACAGTTGCTGCAGGTGTCGGGTAAGGTATACCCCAAATGTGGCATTGTAACCAAGCATGGATGTGATGAGTATAGGGGCACAATGACCTCACTCGATTTAGATGTGAAACCATATGGGATAAGGTGGCCCACATAGAAGGTGTGGCCAACCACTTTGGCAACGTGAATGTCAAAGGCGACAGTACGAACAAGTCATGTCCCCAAACCCCTAACAACTCCTACCATATGTAATGGAGTACTACCTATGTGGTAATATGTGGGCATGTTGTTATTCCCAAAGGGGATGACTATGCAACTAATGGCATTTAGCTGTAGGCCATGGCTCAGGCACCAGTCATCCATCTCTGTGAGACCCTGTTTGAGTATGCATGTGGCAGCTGGAGAGTTGATCAAGGCACCCAGTTTGCAGTCAAGTGCAAACATGTTCAGCCATATTCCCCCTGTGGTAGCCTGTACATCAGACAAATATATACTGAACAAGAGAGGTCCCAGGACCGAGCCGTGTGGGATGCCACGTATAACTGGTGTATAGTCAGACATGGCACCTGCAATTCTGACCATGTGGGTGCTATCCCTGATCCAGGTATCAATCCATCGTGTGAGATATGTGTACATATCGACACTAATGAGCCTATGCATAATGGCCCAGTGGGTTATTGTGTTGAATGGATTTGCAAGGTTCAGGTAGGCTGTGTGGACAGCTGTCCCTATGTCGATGGACCTGTTAGCCATTTAAAGAACACAAACAGGTTCAAGAGGCAACATCTGCCCACAACAACACTGAAATGTGTAGGACACAGCGTCTGTAGGTTCCCGATGTCTATGTGTATGAGTCACATGACAATACGCTCCATAGCTTTGCAGAACAGGCTACATAGGCTTATAGGACAATATTGTCTGTGGTCCATTGTGGCACCAACTCTGTGGAGCTGGACCACTGTCGCTGTATGCCATTCCTTGGGTACATATCCAGTGGTAACTCCGATATTGAACAGTGATGTAATGTGAGGGTTGTGTCTGTCATGATGCTCGTGTAAGATGCAGGCTGGGACACCATCTGGTCACATTGATACTGTGATGTACGCTTTGGGGAGGGCAGCACTCACCGGTTACTGTGTGATGTCAGGGAGGTTATACTCTGCTGGGATGGATAGTTGCTCCTTAGGGGGGATGGGTGGGAGACGTCTGCACTGAACCTGATTGCCAGGATGTTGGGAATGCCAGTGGGTTTAGGGTAGGTTTAGTCAGTATGCAGTAACTCACAGCATATCAGTGAGTGTCCACCCAGGTTCCTGACATAACTGAAGAAGGCCGTGTGATAGTCCTACGTGTCTGTTGCAATTGTCTGGTAGAAGCAGCCCTTAGAAAAGTTCATGAGTGATTGTAGCTGTCTGCTAGTACAGATCACAGATGCCTTCCCAGTCTGGGATTGTGCTCTATCATGTAGTAGCTTCCTCCTCATGTTGTACAGCTTATTAATGGCTGGGGTCTACCAGACATGTTCCCCTGCCATTGGAGTAGTGAGTCCTGTTGTTATTTGGGATAGCACAATCCATGCAGTCCACTAGGTGTCCATAGAATGTGTATGTAAAGGATGCAGCAGTGTGAGCCATATTTGCCACTGTCTCAGGGTCTCTGAAGGATACCACCTTGCTTCGATGAAGTGAGACATTGGCTCATGAGAAGTCCACCAAGATTACCCAGGATGGGTGTGTGGAGGGTATATGTATGTCCTGTGAGATACATGTATGTTCTGACCTTACCAATGAGGGGTATATATCTGGTGTGGAACATAGAGTCCCCATGTTGGTGATTATCAGGTCCAATATGTATTCCCCCTTGTGGCTGTGCTGACTAGTTGTGCCATAGCATATGAGTCTACAAATTCTAGCGACTGTTGGGTGAGGGTGTCAGGGCTTGAGTAGTATCCCCAGTCAATATTTGTGTATATGAAGTCACACAATATAATGGTGTTTGTAGAGACCTTCATATTCTCCATAGTTCCCACGAAAGCCGAGTGTTGTTCCTGAGTTTGGCAGTGTGTTCTGTAGCAGGCAACAAACTGAAAGGCAGTATTGCAGAATGGTAGTTGTATATGTATAGTCTGTGATGCTTTGTGCAGTGCTACTAACCCAGAGGTGTGTGTATCTGTGATGTATATGGATACTCCCCCTAGTTGTGTTGTTTGTTCCAAGTCTTGTTGTCAGACAGCATGGTATGAAACATAACCTGGTAGTGCTGGTGTACATAAGCGAGCCTGAACAAGGCATCTGTCAGTGCACAGATATTGTTCTCCTCCATACTGAGGAGAGTCCTGAGTGGCCACAATATGAAGTTAACACAACTGTTGTTGAGCAGCATTATCCTTAGTTTCATTTAACCTGTAATGCCTATGGAGGTGGGTTTGTCTTCTGAACCCTGCTTAGAAAAGGCACTATGGTGGTAGCAAGAGCTTTAGCCAGCATTCCAAAGTCCAAGGGTGACAGGTGCAAGCTGTCCATAGTGAAGCTACGTGGCATGTTGAGCATGTCACCATATGCTGACAGACACTGTATCCCCTATGAATTAAACAAATGTGTTAGTCAACTGTTAAATGTGATATGTGTGTCCGTATACTGTGACATCATAATTGGTGGGTGTTAGATGCTAGATAAGGTCAGGTTCATACTGGCCAGGGCTACATGATCAGTGTTCCTCCATGTATCATGTCATGTGATCCAGGGAATAACGTCTAAGGTTATACACACCAGCATGGACAATGATGGTGCCAGTCCTGTCCTTGCTTTGGAGTGACCTGTTTGCCTGTGTTATGCGGCAGATCCTGGCACCCAACAGACAGCCCAAAGTGACTATTCCCTTGCTAGGGCTGGTGAGTGGTATTAGGTGTGTTGTTTAACCCGAAGGGCAGTGACTGTGTGGCACACTGACATTGTGAACTATGTGATATGTGGGTATTGTAGTGGGGTAGCAGGTGTGTGTGTGTGTCTGCTTTGGAGGTCTCTGCTGCTTAGGTAGAGTACATTTACAGCATCCAATTATGTCTATGTGTGATAATGTGGTTTGAGTGCTGTTGCTAGAGGAAATGTGAGACTGATATGTGGTTTCTGTGGTTACCTTGACCACCTGATAGACTGAGCCAGTCATGGGTCGAGAGAGTTCAGCACCCTGTATGTCTATATAGGTACATCTCACACATATATCTGAGTTTGTCGGGAGGAGGAGAGGGTTGTCTGTGTACATGAGGCAGATGTGACATTGTGTCACTATCACACTATCCACCAGCTGGACTGAAGAGTACATACGAAACCAACCCCTGGACATGCCAGGATATTATCATGACATACTCTGTAGCCTGATCACAGTAGGGTGTTAATCATGTAAAAGAGTATAACAGGGATTAATGCTCATGTTCGGTGGTGTTTTGTAAAGAGTAGCTGAGAAGGAGTCCAGACTGAATCATGACACCTCCTTCAGCTATGTCATAAATAGCAATGTACACCCATATATGTCCTGAGTCAGGGCTAACTGTACCTGAGTGACAATGCTGACATCATGACAGACAGGCCCATATGTACATACCCATCTCCCACTGACAATAGTCTACATCATCATACCAGGAGATATCACATGTAGAATGGATGAGCAGCTACCCCCACTGCCAAAAGCATGGCAGCAAGTGGAATACATTGATTCCCAATATGTGTCATGCACAAACTACAGAACAAATAGATCATGCACTTGAACAGTCAGCTGAGCCTCACCCCCTACACAGGATGTGGAACCATTGAATGTGTTGCAGCTACATATGGCACTCCCCACAAGTGTTGGTGCACAACACACCATGGGAAGTCAAGTCCAGTATGCCTATGAAGTCTGATTTGCAAGGTCATGGAGTCCATCATGGTTGCAGTCATAAACAGAGCTATTGGAAGCTGACATACACACAACCCTACCAACCATGATATGTTCATGTGCGGATCATGGTTCCCAAACATGCTAGACTGTTTGCAAGGCAGCCACCCAGGACATACATCAATGAACACATCTACACATGTGTCACATAGACTTTGAATAGCCCTTTATCAACATCCCAGGCACATGTAGTATCCACAAAACCAACAAGCTGTGCATAAATATGTTTTGACATATGACGGAATGTCAATGTGTCCACAGATAGATCACACAAGGTAAGGATTCTGAGGTCTTGTTCAAGCTGTTGACACCTGCTGACCCACATGGACCATTCCTGGAATGGCATAAAACAAAGTGTACACACATCACCATGTCCAGTCTGATGATGTTGCCATCCTATAAATACAGCTGGAGAAGGGAAGACAGCCAGTAAAGCAAATAGCATGCCATGTTAATGAGTCTTTTTCTAGTATCATAACATAATTAGGTAGGGGTTTGAATCCTGCAAACAGTGAATGTGTGCGTGTGTGCAGTTTCCTTTGAGAGGTGTTCCCTTTTTGGAGACTGGGAAAACTCACTAAAAGAGGTACATTCCTCTTTGGAAAGTCTGATGATGTCACCATCCTACAAATACAGCAGGAGAAGGGAAAGCAGCCAGTACAGCAAATAGCGGGCCGTGTTAATGTGTCTCTCTCTATTATCATAACATAGTTAGATAGGGGTTTGA
The DNA here is from genome assembly GCF_019279795.1 of Protopterus annectens. NCBI lineage: Eukaryota > Metazoa > Chordata > Ceratodontiformes > Protopteridae > Protopterus > Protopterus annectens. Next base: position 789,684,394 of record NC_056728.1, on the reverse strand, counting down.
ATCCTGCAAACAGTGAGTGTTTGTATGTGTGTAATTGCCTTTGAAAGGAGTGCCTTTTCTGGAGACTGGGAAAACACACTAAAAGAGGTACATTCCTGTTTAGAAAGACTGATGATGTCACCATCCTACAAATACAGCCGGAGAAGGGGAACCACTAAGTAAAGCAGAAAGCGCTCCATGTTAAGGCATTGCTTTCTAGTATCATAACATAGCTAGGTAGGGGTTTGAATCCTGCAAATGCTGACTGTGTGTGTATTACTTTTGGTAATGCAGTTTGGGTTTTGTTTTTACTATGGTATGACATAGTATGATTACAGCAGTAAGTGCATTGCACACATCAGGTATCTGCATGGCAACTATATATGTGTACATGTCCCCTCAATCAGTACATAGGTGTGAAGCCTGCATACTACATGAATACATTTGTTTCCATTGACAGGTTGTGCCACTGCTTCTCAGATTGTAGGGCACATATGTATGTATGTGACAAGGCCGTCCACTGTCATGTTCTGTGGCCAAGGTCATCTGTGGCACACACACCCATGACAGTTACTTAAGAGTAGTGTGAGTGAGGGTATATGCCTGGGGTATATGTCAGACATGGTCATACACAAAAAAGACTGCCGAGAATGGACAGTCTTTATAGGTGTATGATTGCCTTGTGGATATGCATTCACGCCTCTAATGTCTTATGTGATACACATTGGGACTCCACAATACCTATGGATATGTGGATAGCAAGGGACACATGACATAACATGAGGCTGTATGTACACATTGGTACCCAACATACATGTTGAGGGCTACCACCTGTGTGGTACTGACAGGACAGTATTATAGTACATGAGGATGACTATGCCATAGTTGGCTTACTGCTATACAGCATGTATCAGACAACAGGTATCTGTCTGTATGATACCCTTGTGTAGGATATGCTTCCCATCCAGGGAATGCATTGTAGGCCAATCCATGCATTTCCAGATTTGGATGGACACATCCCTAGTGTGTCTGCATGTACCCAAGGGGGCTATATGCCAAACAGGTGTGGTCACAGGAATGGGTGGTGGTCATTACCACTGGTTAGTGTTATAGTGTAGCACCAAAAGGATCCATTTGTTACTGGGTTCCCTACTACTGTGTGTCATTTGTCAGGACATCATCAAATGATTGCTTATAGTCATGCTGTTGAGGTTGTGTATACTACCAGACCGCAAATCATTGACAGATATTAACGGTATCACCCACAGCATAGTGTCAACCCATGTCATACACACATCTACCCATGTTAGTACATAACTGTAGTAGAATGCATACTGGCCATTGAAAGATACTATGAGATGTTAACAATGTGCACAACAGGGTATGCCGCATGTCCCATGTGTCCACTATGCATGTACGTCCAGACAGTGCAAACCCACCATGTTCACAGATGTACACTTGCTAATCTGTACTGCACACATCGCACACGTACTGTCCACTCACTAACACATGCTGGCAACATATTACACTTCAGCCAAGTGGCACATGAGTGGACTATACATAGTCAGACCTAACAGTGGTGTAAACAATGTTGCATTGACAATCAGAGCTTTGATGCATAATGTCTGCTCAGATATACCAACAAGGATGTCGTTACACTTCCTTGTTGACAACTTGCTATTATTGCTACACTGCTATAGTGTCACCCTGTGCATCAGCACCATGTTAACCTGTCCCTCCGTCAATGATGCAGATGACAGGAGGCAACACAGGTATCATCATATGCATAGGGCGTTTTGTTGTTTGCCAGATCCTGACATTGACCCATCCAATCAACATGTCTGTGTGTGTGTGTGTGTGTGTGTGTGTGTGTGTGTGTGTGTGTGTGTGTGTGTGTGTGTGTGTGTGTGTGTGTGTGTGTGTGAGGGACAACAGTACAGCATGGGCCAATGTTGATGTAATGTGTGTGTGTATGTGTGAGCCCTAGTTGTTTAGTTAATGTGTGTGTGTCTGCATGCACACAGCTCCACCTTGTGGCTGCCATATATGGTAGTTTGTGGGACAGCCACAGACTGTAGCTGCTAGGCTGTACAGATCACTGTCTCTGGCCATGGACACAGTACCTGTGCCTGGCAGGGGTGCTACGGACAGTATCGGGTACCAACTCTGACTGGGTACTGTCATCAGAGGCAGAGGTATGATGACTGGACCCATGTCCCTGCTGGGACTGGCCAGAGCCATGTGCAAGTGGTCTACTGGTATGGTCAATGGACAGCATTGCTGGGGCTGGTACTGCCACTACGGGAGCGGCTGTGAACTGTGGGCCATCCGCGACCACTGCCAGCAGTTGCTGTTGCTGGCATGCGTTGACGTCGCAACTGTCCCACACAGTCCTGGCTCATGGAAGACATGTTGTGGAGGGCATCTAATGTCTCACCCCAACATCTATCAATGACCTTAAAACTTCCCAAACACTGTCTTCCAACACCACATGAAAAATCCACTACAAAACCTGCGTTTGAAATATTTATTTAAGCTTCTCTTTAAACATGCACTTTTCGTCAGATTTAAAATATGACTTTGGTTTGTAGTGATAGCCAGGGGTCTGACGAGTTGTTCAGCCCTTATTGCTTTATTTCCACTTTTGCCATGGAATCCTTTGTAATAGTTAACATCATTTGTAAGAATTGGGGGTTACTGCTGAACCATAATGAGACACGTACAACTTTCCCCGAATGCCCGAAAATAGTTTTCAGAAGTGGTGCAAATTTGAAACAGATCTTAGAAAACAGAGCCACTGTGATGAAAAAGAAACTGGGTACATTCAAATGTTATATGTGTAACCAATGCAAATATATCCCTGAGGGTAACAGTTGTTGTATTAGGGATGTTAAGATCAAAGCCAAGGACAAATATGATTGCAACAGTAAGCAAGTAGTGTATTTGGCAAGCTGCACCCACTGTCCCGCGTTCTATGTCAGCAAAACCGACAGAAGACTAAGGGACAGGATATATGAACACATATATAGTATTAACAATAGTAAATCCACAAATGCATTGGCAAGACACATTTTAGAACAGCCCACACATGATTTCAAATTTAGCGTCATACAACAACTATACAATGACGGAAGAGGTGGTCCGGAGTCACTTAGATTGGAAAGGTTAGAGCTTTGTTGGCAATTGAGGCTGAATGCCTGCCAGTTTCCTGGCCTGAATGAGTGTAATTCGATTATGTGTGTCCTACGCTTGAAAAATCTGTTAAGGTGAATTCTCATTTGTATTTTTAGATTTGAGACTTTTCTGCTTTTATGAGCAAATACACGTGCAGTTCTTTAAGATTGAAATTACAAGTCAAAACTTTATTTTTATCTATTTTTAACTATTTTAACATTGTTAGTTATATAAAGCTTAACATAATTCTTTACTTGGAGATTTTTTATACATTTTTATATTTACATTTGTTAGTATATTATTTTTATATTTTTTATCATTGTTCATTACAGCATTGTATTTTCTGAGTTGCGACCTGCATGTATATGAGATTTTAAACAATATATAAAAAAAACAATAAAAAATAAAGAATTAACTAGTAGTTGCAAGTCTCACCAGTAGGGTGAGCTCTCTGCGTAGTACATGTGTAGTGCTGCGTGACTTCAATGTGATTTCAATGATATTTGGGTGCTATAAAATGCTTTAGTAGATTATTAACTTAAAGTTTTGTTTCTGATGAAGTTGGATACTTAAATCTGACGAAAAGTGCATGTTTAAATAGAGGCTTAAATAAATATTTCAAACGCAGGTTTCATAGTGGATTTTTCACGTGGTGTTGGAAGACAGTGTTTGGGAAGTTTTTTGTTTACCTGTTTCAAACCATTTTCAAGGCTTCTATCAATGACCTTGGTGTAAGTCCAGATGGCACCGGCAAGGTCACGGATGCTGTCATTAATAGCGGTGTAATGTGCCCTCTACGCCCTAAGTCCCTGCCTGGTGTACCGTTCCATATGTGCCTGAGCCTGCATTACAGCCTGGAACATACTGGTCATCGTAAGACCTGTGAGGGCACGCCTGCCAGGGGCAATACAACCAATGGTGCTCCCCTGAGAACCCCTGGACCTCCACCTATGTGGTACCGTTCTGAGTCTATGGCTATGGCTGCTGTGAGGAGATGCAAGTGCCATGGGTACCACACTCTCCTGGTCAATGCCAACTGTATGCTATCCCTCGCCTATGGCCATTGGTGGTGAAGGATGTATTGACAGTATGAGTGTGCACATAGATGGGGTTGAATGCTGTGTACTGTCGATCGACGGACCAACAACAGACCCTGTCAAATCTTTCTGTGCCAAAATACATGTGTCATCATCACCACTATTCGTGGCAGTGGCTTCAGGTTGCCTGCTGCTTTCACCAACCCCTAACTCAGCACCTGTGAGAGGAAGACAGGAAACACACTTTACGGTCTGCACATGCACACATGCACACATGCACACATGCACACATGAACACATGAACACATGCACACATGCACACATGCACACATGCACACATGAACACTAATACACACCTCACTACAGCACATACACACACATACCAGCAATCCAACACATACTCTATAGTGGGTGAAGGTGGGTGTCAGTATCACAAGGTAGACAGTCACCACACACGTGTCAACATACAGAATATGTGTTGCACAAGACCATGAAGTGCAAGTGTAGATGTCCCTATTAAATGGCAGTACACATGGCTTTGATGCAACAGTGTAGTTGTTCAGTGATTGGCTACACCCTGGAACACAATGTGTACATGGGCACAACATTGCTGTGCAGGTATTATCAACTCTGCAATGCCTTGTGCACCATCACTCACAAGTATGCATGCCATGGCTGCATATGTTATCTGTGTGGCACATAGATATCTATGTCTGAGTACAGTGTCTGTGTCCATAGCAGATAATAGTGGGCACGGGTGTAGCACATGCATGCTATGTACACACACGGGATGTGCGGTGCATGTTGACGTGAAGGAATCCCAATGCTCGACATGGCCAGTGTACAGTGGTTATGGTGAGTGTGGGACATATTGCAGATATGTGGGTGCCAGACATGCCATGGCATGCTACACGACTGCAACAATAAACACCACACATACCCAATGTGTGTCAAGTGACCTATACACCCACTAGCATTCCAGGACATATATGTGACACTTTGTGTGGATGGTGACTGCTGTGCATATTGTGTATACAGGCATATGTAAGTACACAGACAACATGCTATGCATATTCTGTATAGGTGCATATGTTTGCACACACACAACACTGAGGTGCAAAGCAATGACTGCTATGAGTAGTTCTGTGGCCACTGTAACTGGATAGGGTGTAGTGCCATCATCAACATGCATCTTGTGGTCACTCACAGCTATTAATGTGTGCAAGACCACCGCCTAGCATGCTGTACCTGAACTGCAGTGCCGTGGCTACGTTCACAATTACACAGCCACCTTGTACATGGGTGTGTGAGGTTCCCAATAGGGAGGATTGCCTAACATGACTGTGTTATGTGTTGCAGAATGTTGCAGAGTGTTGCACAGCCCCATGATAGGCCTCCACCCCTTAGGTACATCATGTGTGTGTGTGCATTACATGTGGGATACTGAAGTGTGACCTTACAGTGGGTGTGTGGTAATGCCAAATGTAGCATGTTTTCGTGTACTGCATATGATAAACGTGTTCTGTTGTGTACAGCTGTAGCAACTATACATATCCAATGTGCAGTACAGTGTTGCCACAATTGTGTCTGCTGCACTGTGCATTGCATGTGACTGAGGCAGCTACTGACTTTACTGAGATGATTTATGTCTCACAGCAAACATGCACAGCATGCATTATGCGTAGGTGTGTTACGTGTACATGTCCTACACCTCACCTATGACATACACATTTCATTACCAATATTAAAGTGTTAACACACTTACCAGCATGTATTGTCTGCCCTGCTGTCCCACCAGAGGGACCTAGAAGAATATGACACAGTTTGTCAGTGGCCACATCTGTGGCATTGCTACTGTGAGTGTGCTAAATGACAGTGGAACAACAGTCAACAGTCACTGGTGTACGGATACTATTCCAAATATCAGTATTGCACATGTTAGGCAGCACAACTGCTAAACACACAGTACACATCTCACATATGCATATTCTAACAATACAGGTAATGGTAGTCTACAGCTAGGGCGTATTACCTGCTGTGTGGCTCCGGCCTCCATGATGACACATGTGTGATGCTGTTGCTGCTGTAGGCCAGGATCCACCACGCTTAGGAGCAGCTCCTCCACTCTGGTGAGGGGGGGTGTATGGCCACCCCACCACCTGTGGCAAGCTGTTGCCTATGGATATCAGATGCATGCCGCCGGACATGTCTAATTAAATCACTGCAGTGATGGCATACCTGCTCATATGTCCGGTTATGCATGCCTATGTAATTTACCCGGCGAACAAGGTCTTGCCACAGTGCAATACAGTCATGCTTTTGCTGGCTGGCCCTGGATAAAATCAGGTTATAGTGCTGCACCAGGCTGTTCAGAATTTCCTGCTCCTCCGCAGCTGAATACGATGGATTACGTTGATGAGCCATAACCCTGGAAGACAATTAAACGATATGTGTGAGCATGTCATGTGGCACACTTAACATTATGAAGTACAGCTATCACTTAACTGCCATATATAGCATCTATCTGTCTATCAGAGGATACACACATTCAATACCACATATCAGTGCTCAGCCCACAACTGGCTGACAGTGCCTGCAACACTCCATATAACACACCAGTATATACCAGTAGTCGGCACACTGCTTTGGATACGATGCACAACCTCACCCCGGGGGTATATATCAAGCTAATGCATGAAGAAATATGTCATCCAATGCAATGAATGTCATGTACATTTACAGTATTACCAGTAAACCACCCTAGTCTTTGATGCAATACCCCTACCTAACATATGTGCATGGTTGTTAATATAGCTGGCATACTGCTGTAACAGAGTATACATATTTTTAGGTACACATACATACCCTGTAACACCATGTCATTGCGGGCATGGTACAGGCATCATTAAATACACATCGGACATACATACAACACACAGATGTATGCCGACACAGATGAGCATTACCTGTGTACCTTATAGTACTGTGTGCCCCTACTTACAGATACCTATGCCTGTGGTATGTAATCTGTGCAGACTATAGGAAACACACAAGACAGTGTTACCAGGGACTGTGAACATACACCATACTGTGCTGTTTAGGCCTACAGCTTCAGGTAGTACAACAGTTCATGTATGAGCTGGAGTCACCAGCAGTACCACTTACTGAGCATACATGTATTGCTTCAGCCTATATTGGGACACCACAGTCGTGCACAAGGAACTACGTCACAACATATGCCATACTACTATGTCTGCATCCCAATAACTGACACATCTTTCTCCGGCCTCACATCTAGGACACAAACTACCATGACAGACACAACCTCACATTAAGCTATCACACCTTTACAAACCTTGCACACAGTCACTGTCACACTCATTCCACCTCACATAACAGGTATTGCACTGAGTACATGTGTGTGTGCATTGTGTCATAGGTAGGTAATACGCTATTGGCCCTAGGGCCTAGAGCAGCCTAGCCATATGCTACCCTGGCCTTTGACACACATGTAATGTGATTTCACTTGCTCCTGTCAACCGGATACACAGAGGTGACTCCCAGGGCATATTACCTATCTCCAAAACAATCATCAGGGGTATGTATGACATCTGCTAATGAGGAAGCTTGTTTGTTCATGCTGGGTGGTTTAGTCCAGAGTATGGCATATTTGTGGATAGGAACATGTACCTCCAGCACGTGCTGTTTAGTGAGGTGACAAGGATTAGGGCCCTAGGTCATGTAGCCCGGAGGGATTGTGAGGTGTTGTCATGGTGGTTGGCTGACTGCTATGGTTGTGACATACCTCTGTATGTCCGGCAGTGGTAACCTCTGGGTGGGCGGTATGTAATGCACTCTAGCTGTGGTTTGTGAGTCAGTCTGCATACAGCATGTGTTTGAGGTCAGTATTACTCTTTGTTAGGTATGTCTGTGGCCTTTCCATTTGCTGTAGTTGTCATGTGAGGTACATACCACATGGGGCATTGTGATGAGTAGAGGGGAACACCGACCTATATTTCTCTAGATGACACACCTTTTGTGATGACACTTACCACATAGATGGATTACATTACTACTGCTGTCACTGTGATTATCAAAGGGGAGCCTACTGTCCACCTGTGTCCCATGTACCCTTCTGACACCATCAGTGTTAGGCAGGCTACCATCTATGTTGCAGTTACTGCATAAGGTGTTTTGGAATGGGGTATGGCACTGCGGTATCAACACTGGTGTTCAGTCCATGCCTTGGACAACAGGCACCTGTTGCAGTACATATGACCCTGAGTCTCCCTCACTCTCTCATAGATATATATATATATATATATATATATATATATATATATATATATATATATATATGTACACATACATACATATCTATCCATATCTATATATATCTATATATATCGATATACATCTGTATTTATCCATATATATCCATATATATCTAAATATATATATATATATATATATATATATATATATATCTATACACACATATATATGTATATATACATGTATATATACACATACATGTAAACATCCATTGCTGTACATATAGCTGCACATATAGGCACATATACTGCCCACCTTTCATGGTGGGGATGTCAATTATGCAACAGTTGTGAGACATACGGTTGTGTAATACTATTGCACAAAGTTGTGCAGAATGTATTCTACTGTCCTCAGGCCATATAGCTGTTGCAGGCCTCACTGCCTGTAGCTCAGTCCCACCGCATTTAACACCACATGACATATACCAGCACTGCTTGCTTTCTGCAATGCCACACACTACAACCTACATACATATGTTTACATAGCAGCCTTCAACAACATACTTATGTCCAGCCTTCACTAGCAGTTGCAGTATGTCCCTTGCCCTATGCAAATGTGCATGTACATATAGATACGGACTGCTGCCACATATGGTTGATTTACAGTATGTAGAGTACCCTTCAGACACATCTTTCGGATGTCACCAAATACATATCTGTTACATACCTTACCTTTGTATTCCTCACCTCCATCTGTTGTAGGTGTTGTTTTTTATTGTTTATTTTTTATTTATTTATTTTTTTTGGTTTTGTTTCCTCTGTGTGTTGCTGTTTGTTTTCAGCATCTGTCTCCTTCTGCCTGTTTGTGTCTGTCTGTCTCGCTCATGCTCTCTCTCTCTCTCAGTTGTTGCAATGATATTATTGCATGTGTGGACAGCAGATACAGGCTGCTTTTCTAGGTATCTGCACATGTGATTGTGATGGCCTCTGCACCAATTGGTGCTCACCATTTAGTAATTGCATGCAGCCTGCTGTGTGGTAATTGCAGTTCTCACTGTGATTTAAGGACACTGCTATAAAATGATAGGTTAGGTAGGCGTAGCCCTTTCAGTTTTGCAAGGTGTGGACCATGCTTGTTTGCTGTGGACACTGTTGTCTCAGTCAGAAGATTGGTATATGTCTCATATTGAAGCTGGGTTGTAGCCAGTGAAATGCATGTTGTACTGAAACCTGACTTTTGCTTCTTCCAGTACACTCTTCTCAGTGTGTAAGTTTACTCACACCTCCTAATGCTAACACTGGATACATGGGAGTATGTACTTTCTTTTTGAATTAGAGAATTAACTGGCATACAACAGTAGTTATTGCAATGTATTCCTATGGCTTTCCTATTTTCCCTTTACATTCACTCATTGTAATGCATGTTATATTTCGTTCAGCACCAAGTTATTGTATATCTGCTGTGGTGTAGTGATACTTCATGCAGACTGGTGAGTTCAAGGTCCTGGGTTCGAGACTGACAAGGTTTTTTATTTTGCTGCTGAGCAGTACAAGGGCTTTGTCATACAGAGTGACTAAAGCACGTTTAAGCAGTTGTAAGTGGGTTTGCGTGGGTTTGCACGACAATTAGCAATGCTTAGCTAAGCGCACACAAGCTCACACTCGCACCCCCCGCTAACTACTGCTTAAAAGTGCTTACTCCCACTAACCCCCGCGCTAATTTCTTTTAAAGTAAAGAAAATGGGGAGATAGGAAAGTGGTGAAAAAGGGGGCACAAAGAGGGAAAGACAGTAGGGAAACCAGCTCGGGATGTGCAGGATGGGTGTAGGGAAGGTCCATAGCTGCCCATTTCTTTACCAGTAACAGCTGTGTATATGTTTGAAATTTGGTGTGAAATTTGAAACCTTCCACCCCTGAGAGAGGGGTGAGGACAACAACATATGTTGTACTGCCAATTAGAATTATCAGTTTACATGTCCAGCGGACATGTGTGCGAATTGGGCAGCTATGTATGGGGCGTATTTTTTTTGTGGGAACAGATTGCTCTTTTTTTAATTTTTTTTCAGGTGAGAGTGGAATGTGAGGTAGAGGAAGTAGGTATATTTGGGGAGGTAGGTTGGGGAGGTAAACACACAAGACAAACAAGACGCATACAGGGGTGGAGTTTGACACATGGGGTGGGTGAACACAATTGATGGGGAAGGATGTTTGGAAATCGCAAGCCCATGAGCCCACAGATGGTAACAGTGGGACTGAGATCCCCACCCATGTGCAGTCACTACTGCACCTTCATATACCCAAGGGTGGCTGTGCTGAGGACTGTGTAGGATGGGCAATCTCACCCAAGAGACGTGCCACTCTCGCCTCAAGCTGGAATAGGGGATCAGCAACTGAATGCTGGATCTCCCTATGCATCACAGCCCAGACCCTAGCAAGGGTGACAGGTGGCCGTCCTCTGCCCACGCTTGCACACAGGGGGAACGAGCCCCATCCCCTGCTGTGCTTCCACACGAAGGTGGCACAGGACCAACAGAGGAGGGGAGCCCGGGCTGGTCACCAGAGCCGCTGGTGCCAGGTGCACTCGCCAACTGAGGAGGGACAGGTGGTCAGCTGGGACCAGCCTTCCCATATGTTCTGTGATTAGGTGTGTTTAATTACAACATAAACAACAGCATTCCAGATTAGTTGTAACAGCATGCAGTAATATTCCCATTAACCCAACACACCAAGGTTCCAACAGTTGAACAGCAAGCATAACACATGCATATATTGAATGACAGTGGATATTCCAACAGCATGCAGGGATGTTTGGTAGCAACAGGCCACCATGAATGTGGTGTTTGAACAGGGCAGATGCATCAACATCATTGCAAATATGTATAAAATAATAGGACATATGTCCCAACAAATATTTAAGCTTACGCATACCCACTGAGGTGTGGAATTGCATGGTTTAAGCACATACGGTAGGGTGTAGAAAAAAACATGGTTAACATCTTATAATGACCTTTTAGTCTACACTACATTCCCAGTGACTGCAAGTGTGTATCCCCTACCTGTATTATTACACTTGCCATCATACATTAGGTTGTGTCATGGGTTTGGCTAGTTCCATATATGCCTGACCTATATCTGACATACTAACTGTCCAGGATGCAGATGTTACTGCTACATATTTCTTGTTTGCATTTATATTTCTTTATCTACATATCTTTGATGTTTTCACATGACATTTTCACTTCGATTTGTACAGAACCCTGCATTTCTTGACACACACTCACATTTCTGGTGAATAATTACATGCTACATGTGTGCCAGATTTACTTATTCATGCCAGCCAGTAACTGACTATTGTGGACTGTATATATATTTTACAGCTACTAGCACTTCCATCACCCACTTTATATGGGACTGCATAACTCTGGGTTGCCAGCACATTCTCAAACAGTGCTGTTTGTATAATGCAAAGGTACAACAACATTTAAGACTCTGTGACACAGACACACTCTGGGTTTTAGACCTTTATTAATGACATTGCACAATTTTCCACAGGCTCACTCCTTTATTTGTTTTAATGGTGTTTATGGCAGACACGTTCAAGACATATTATACCTTTATTAATAGGTTAGAACGATCTTTTTTCAGGCTCGCTCACTTATGTTATATGACAGTGCCTGCAGAGATATTATTCCAGACATATGTTACCTTTCTTAATGGGTTACTACACTCTTTTTCTGCCTCTCTGACATTTTTATCTGACAGTACATGCAGAGAACTCATGAGCTAACCGGTTCCAAGCCTCTGCCTTGTACTCCATCCCTTGGAACTGGCCCTGCAGGAGTCTTGACTCGTGATGGTGGACAAGGAGGCAAACCATGTATATAGACTCCTCGATGCCCCAACATTGCGCTCGGAAGCGTGAACCCTCTCCTGCACCTGCCATTCTGACTGCAAATGTGAGCTACAATCAGTTGCTGTCGAGTATTCCCACCTATGGGGCTTAAATATGCCGCATGTCCCGCACTTTTTTGTGATTGGCCATTTTGTAAAATTCTCGGCTGGCTGCAGACCTGCTTAGTAATGGTTAAACTACCATTCATAAGTATATGAATGTTAATAGTGGCTGCTTCCCCTATGTTGTCATGGCTTAATGGTTCTGTACTTTGATTATGATGCACAGGTTCCTGGGTTCGAACCTTGTCATTCTTTTATTTTAATACTGTCTAGACAGGCTAGGGGGTGTGGCTGCGTTTAAGCAACTTAGCTCTACGTTGCTCCACGGTGCCCTATGATGCCCTGGTTGGCGGGGCTCGCACGTCCACGCAAACACATTGTGCTGGGTAAAGTGCTTTTAACCTTTGAGCAACTCTATCCCGCTGGGTAAAGTGCTATTAAACTATGGACAACTCTGTTTAGCTGGGTAAAGCACTATTAAACTATGGGCAACTCTGTTTAGCTGGGTAAAGTGCTACTAAACTATGGGCAACTCTGTTTAGCTGGGTAAAGTGCTATTAAACTATGGGCAACTCTGTTTAGCTGGGTAAAGTGCTATTACACTATGGGCACTCCTGTTTAGCTGGGTAAAGTGCTATTACACTATGGGCACCTGTGTTTAGTTGTGCAAAGCATTGCTTAACAGCAGGCTATTATATATCTGGGTACTTTAAAAATATTTAGTTTGTTCACTGATACATTGGCCATGTCACTGCCTTTAATAAAATTTTAATCATATATGTCTGGTATTATTTCAAATACTGATTTAAAACATAAATAAGAAGGGGAGTGGTGGGACTCAACCGTGAATGCCTTCTATTTGTGCATACTATCTACCATTGTGCTATTGCAATTTGGTGTGATTTGCATAAACATTCTTTCTTATGCTCTTCCATGTCAGAATTGCTAACTCTAGCTAAGCAATAGGCACAGCCACGCACACACACGCAAATACGGGCAGCTATATCATGGATTTTAAAAATATATATAATTATTTACTTTATATAAGTGTGATGGGGGTTTACAGTGTCAGGGAGTGTGGTGTTGGGTGCAAATACATTTGAGCGAAATCGCTCTTGTGTGTTGACATTATGCATTTTAAAACCTTGCAGGGGCGTGCACATTTAGACTGCTCGGCAGTCGGACACGCCCCCTGCTTTCCTACTCAGTCCGTTTAAGAGTTACAGTTGAGTCAGCATGCCCTCATGAATATTCATGGCATGCTGACGTCAAACCGTTCAACTGCAGCCTCCGAGTAAGACTTATTAATTCTTACACAGAGAATTAGTGAATCCAGGGGGGAGTCAGTTGAGTAGCGCATGTATTTTATACAATCAATATTAACTCTCACATGTTAGCAAGGATTTCCCTTTGTAGTCCCCCGTGCTTGGTCCCCATATCGCCACTCTCGTATCGTCCCCTTTTAATTTGGTATAAAGCATTATTGCACAGTCCCCATTAATGTTGTATAAAGCATTATAGCGTGATGATGATTCATTTTTATAAAGCATTATCGTGCAATGGTGCACATCATGCACCATTGATAAGCAATGGTAATATAAAAGCAGTTAACTCTATTACATACAGATGTATTCAGAACCAGTACCATATGACCCAAAAAAGGAACATATCATTGCATTAAGTGAATTAATACCTGCAGCCAAAGAGTCAGTTATGTAACAGGTGTATGCAACAGCAGTTCAGTCTGCCATTTGCTATTCAGTCTCTAAAATACACCTGCTACTCAATGGCACCATTTGTTAATGCAGAGATCTATTCCTTTTTTTTGGGGTCAGATGGTATTGGGTTCAAATCCAGGTGTATGTGATCCCTATTATTTCTTTAAAGCATAATTACACGATGGTGCACATTGCCCACCAATGCAAAGCAATGTGGAATGACAGCAGTATATGGAAATATAATTAAAAGTATTATAGAGACTTGAAAAAGTACTACCTACACCCATAACCAAACCCAGTAATATCTGCCTCCAACCACAATGCATTAATATGTGCTGCCACAGAGTCAGTTAATTAGCAGGTGTATTTTAGGACTCAATACACGTTGGTTGACTTTAGCAATGCGATACTAGTTTGTGCACTGCTTAATCATGCACAATTCTACCGGTCACTTCAGTATCAAAATCTATATAGCTATGTTGTATTACTGATGTTTACTATCCATTCCTTCTTTATGACATGAAATTACATGTGAAAACATTAACAACTAAGGGCCCTATCTCACTACAAAAAGTAATATGAAATTTGTGTGAAATGCAATGCACATCAATCTGGTAACATGCAGAAATACAACTAACAACTCATGCAGCTAACAAGTGTTATGTGCCAGACTAAGGAAAGCATCAGCATGGACATTATTCACAGGAACATAGGTGACCTTCTACCCACTTGAGCTGACCTGAGTAAGCAGTGCACAAATTCGAGCCGCATTTCTAAATTGCAATAGTTGGTATGGAGTCATTCAAGTATGTTTGCCAGTTAACTGACTCTGTGGCAGCATGTCTTCATGCACTCAGTGCTGTAATATGTATGTTTTTGGGTGAGATGTCACTGGTTTCAAATACAACTTTACCTGATACTTGTAACTGCTTTTTGCCATTGCTGCTCATTGGTGCATGATGCACAACATAGTGCAATAAGGTTTTAAAGAAAATAAATGTGGAGATTGGAAAGTGGTGAAATGGGGAGCAAGCAAGGAGAAATACAAAGTGAAAGGAGGGCAGGACTGTGCAGGAGGGTGGTAGGAAAGAACCATAGCTATCCATTTCCCCAACAGTAAAAAACGTTCAGATGTGCAGAATATTAGCTGAATTTGCACTGTCACTTCTAGAGAGAGGGGTGATCACAACACAATCATGTTGTATAGCCAATTGGATCAAATCAAGTGTATCAAGAAGACACATGTGCAAAATGGAGAGCTAAGTATGGGATCGATTATTATTTTTGTGGGGGAGCAAGTTCCTTTTTTTTTTTTGAGCGATAGAGAGGAATGTTAGGGAAGGGATGTAGGTATGTCTGGATCAGTTAGGTTGGGTAGATAAGAAAGCAATCACAGACAGACAGGACATACAAGACAAGACCCTAGGACTATGAAGGACACAGTAGGTGGGTGAATACCATGGTTGGCGTGAGGGTGGGGACATTGCGAACCCATAGATGTCAAGATTAGAGACAATGAGATATGAGTCTTCACCCACTGGTCTGTCATCACTGTCCCCTTACTGCATTGATGGTTGCAGTGTCTGACATCTGCATCTCCTTCCCATGTTGTTAAATGCAATGATGGCTAGCAGTGTCTTCATCCAGTGTAGGCATGCACCAACTGTGTGGTGCACAATCCTGCGCACCAACCCTGCCAGTTAATCTTGGGTGATAAATCACTACCTCTGCCACTGCTCCCGGATAGAACCACTGGCTTATCTTGCTGGGCAGAACTACCTGAGGTGTCAGGTAGTGCAGGGGCAGCAGAGGGAGTGCTGCCAGGTTGCGTCCCAAATGCGCTAGGCCTCTGTGCCATAGCTGGTGGAGTGGGGGCAGGAGGATTCTGTGGGGCAGACCTACCCCACTGTGCTGTTGGAAAAAAAAGATAAGATAAGGGGGCACATTATCAACTTTATATGTGACATACAATGCACTGATACTATTATTTGACTCTATTATGTTACATTTACTTTTAAGACTACCAATTCCTAACAAATGACTTTTTTACTTTTAAGACTAACCAACCCATAACAGATTCACACTATACTGCAGATTGCAGCAATTAATCCTTGATGTGTGCATATATTGCACATATACGAGTTCCAATTATACAGATTACAGTTTACAGCAGGCTATTTGTGCCACTGCTTTAGAGTTTTGAATGTATTGTACAATACTGATGACAGACTAACAGAATTATATAGCTGGGAAGTGTGGTGTGTGAACCCATAACCTCTGACTACCGTCTAATACTGCACTGTTGGTTTGGCCTACAGACTAATGCATGCATACTTGTTGTTACTGGTAAGATATGCATGCTTACTTTGATACAACTGTAGAAGATTACAGACAGTTATCATCACTTGCACAGTGTGTTGTGTGGTGATCATTAGAGAGAGAGAGACGTTAGAAAGTAATGATACACATTGCAGTTTCTGACTTCACAACCCTTAAAACAGTATTCACTATAAAGCTGTGACATGTGAATGCTATCAATTATCTACATTTTCAAGGGCAATATAAGTCACAGTTACAATGAACATTTCTACAAGAGGAATGCAGATATGGTAAGCAGTAAGTTAGCTATACACTCTGAGCATCAGACACATATTTTGTATCCCTGCATCTGAAAGGTAGAACACAGGGATATGGCACAGTTATCATCACTTGCACATGTGTGCCTTCTGTGGAAGGTTAGGTGCTGGGCTGGCAACTTGACACCATAAAAACTCCACTGCCAATCATTAGCAGACAGGTGATCCGCTGTGGCAACCTCTAACCGGGAAAAAGCTGAAAGAAGAAGAAGATCATCACTTGCACAGGGTGTTGCATGGAGGAGCAGGAAGCCTAGGCTGACACAAGAGGATGGTGAGTGTGTGTGAGTATGTAGGAGAAGAAGGCAGACATTTGGATAAAAAAAATGGACAGTGAGACAAAATAAGTAACTGTTGCGTGTGTGTCTGTAGGGGTGGAAGAGATTCATGAAAGGTTACCACAAAGTGTACACTATAGAACAATCCTACCACAGTGCTTCTGCTGTATATTCACCCAGAAAGGTTATACAAAGTGTGCACATAGTATACTTTTTGTGGTAACCTTTATGAATCTCACCTGCAAAAAGAAAAAGAAGTGATGGGGGCATTAATCACTTCTTGGATGAACCATGCAATGTAGTCTGAAAAGGTAGTTGTAAAGATCAGATAAAATGTTAGGGTACATAGCTAATATACAGAAATCTAGAGATGTGGACATCATTTTACAAAGCACTAGAGAAGCCACATCTAGAGTATTATATTAAAATCAGGTATATTTAAAGAGGAATGGAGATTAGCCTGATAGAAAGCATGCTCTAGAGATATACATCTTGGAAATTATCTTGACATATTGCCAGGCACAGAGATACAGTGTAGATTAACAGAGGGGTTCAGGATTGCCTCAAACTGATGGTGAAAGGATGAAGCAGGGATCAACATAGTGCTGTTTCTTTAAGACTAGTTGCAAAATTTTTGTAGATATATTATCTGCCTTTTTGTATGCTTATATAATTAAGCATTCATTTATTTGGTGAGATACAGGCTATGTATTTTACAGCTGATGTGGGAAAAATTGCAGCTTTGTGAATTTTTTACTGACCTGTTGACTGCTCTCTCTGAGGAATGACCTCTGTTTTGGTGAAAACATGTGTGCGAAATGCCCCTGTTGCTTCATGGTGGTGGGTAAAGAATAAGGCTTGAACCATGCACCGTGGGCCCATCTGATAAGAGCCTTAATTCCTTACCCAACTCCATTTGCAAAACATTTGCAGATTTTTGCCTCATATTTGTTCTGTTCCTCATAAAATCTGTGGTTTCTGTATTTTTGTTACTTTGCTTACCACAGCCAGAAGTGCAGTGGTAGCAGTGTTGCCTGACAGCTGTGGGTTGTCTGGTTTGATTTTTGGTTGGGGGTGCCTTCTGTGTGGACTCTGCATGTCCTCTGTGGGTTTGTTCTGGTGGGTATGTGTCCCTATTTTCTGGAGTGTATTCGCTCATTATTGGCTTCATCCAGGTTTTTTGTGTCAAGGTTGAGAGCTATGGTGATAACTGAACTCACTGAATATATTTGGGGGCTGTATTCCCCCATTATTGGCTTTGTTCAGGTGTTTTGTGCCAAGATGTTGACAGCTATGGTGAAAACTGAATTCACTAAATGGCAGCCATTTAAGTTTCAGTCTTCCTTTTTTTCATAAAAATAGATGATTTGGCATAGTGGTATGTTTCTCTGGCTGTTTTGCATAGGGTCCTGGGTTCAATGCTTGGCAGTGAAATGTATGAAGAATAACATAACATTTGATTATAGCAACTTTCCAACAATATACAAGCAATGTTTAAAATGTGTCCTTTTTTTGGGCTTTTGTACCCACCCCCCAAATAAATTTTGGCTTTTTCCAGATTTCTTGTGCTGCAAAGTTCAGAGATACAGCTGCGTGTCAAGTAGATTTTACAAGGAGCTGAGAGCTGCAGGGGAACAAAAGTTTAGTGCTGCTTATGTCAAATTGGCTCATGTTGTAAATAGCACAACAGGTAGTGTACTTGCTTTGATGGAGAAGGCTGTGGGTTCTACTCCCACAGTAGGTAGATCCATTACTGATACTGTATTCTGTTGTAAAGGGGCTGGATGCTACAGTCCCCTTTGGTGAAGATACCTAGTAACTATGAACCTGTTATCAGTTTGCCATCCATTCTCTATTGTGATATTACTAGCGTTGTCATTTTTTTAATGCAACATAGGCAATTTATTCCTCAAGGGCAACAGGCACTTTATTTGTAGATAAAATAATGACATATAAAGTTGTTTGCTAGCAGTAACCTCTTCATTAGTTAACAGATTTCTTTAATGTGGAATTATTTAGATGACTTTTACTTCTTTAGAGATCATGCATATTTACCGATACTGGTGGACTGTAGAAGTTTGAGTAGACTTTTATGATGGAAATGTTCTGAAATGGGCAGTTTTGTCATTACTGGTGCATGTACTTTGTTTTATTGTTTACTGGAAAAATGTTCAAAACAATAAATTTAAAATGCCCTCTAACAACTGTACTGTATTGTACAAGGAATATAATTTAATACAGTCAGGAAGGTGTATCAAAGAACATGTGTATGTTTCATGTTCATGGGGCCTATCATTTGAAAACAGCCCAAAATTAATCTTTATCTGCCACTGGCAAAATGTATTTTCTTTGAATGTGGGTTTCAATGAATGTGAGTTTCAAGGGCAGAGAAGTTTAAATGCCAAGTCTATTTTCATTGTGAGACTGCATTGCTTTGTTTAGCAGATATCTATTAAGATTTATGCTGTAAAATATAAAATAAAAATTTCAAATAAAATCCATATCATCGTAGAAGTAAAGCAGTATGCACATTACAGTGTTTATGGCAAATGGGGCGAAATAACCAAGGAATGGGACATTGGAATGGCAGCACGGGGGACGCTCCATTCAACCATGATTTTGTGAGGGGGGAAGATCAGCAAACTCAGATAGCCCCGGCTGAATTATACCTCTCAACTGTCCAGAATTTTGCAGAATGAATAGATTTTTGCTTCTTATTTTTGGTTTGTTCCTCATAAAATTTGTGGTTTTCTGCCAAATCATTTAGGAATGAAGTCACTAAATAATGACAGACATTGAGTTTCAAATGTCATAACCTTGAGAAAAATGCATGCTAAAGCAAGACCTGTTCTAGCAACTGTCTTTTTAGTACTGTTTGTATGTTCCTCCAATATATTTGGCCATATCCAGATTTCCTGCATTAAGAGGTTGAGAGGTACGTGCGAATAAATCGCTTTATAGAATTATAAATATCCAAACCTCTCAACTGTCCCCAATTGTGGCTCAAAATGTTGCTTTCCCCCTAATAATCTCTCTGCAAAATGGCAATTTTGGAAGAAAACGTGGAAGGTTTACAATTATAAATAACTGTAATGATCAGAGTTATAGATTACTTTTATTTCAGAAATGCATGTAGATGCTCTTATTTTGTCAGTTGCTCAAGTTAACAGTACTAATATTAGAAAATGGTGTCCCTTCTTTGACAGGTTCCCAGCTGTATTGTGTGGCAATTTTGTATTTTTGATTAACATATTTGGTCTGTTTTTCATAAAATTGTGTTTTTCTGACAAATTAGTGGGAAATTGTTAAAGACTGAAGTTAGAAAATAATGGCAGACATTTGAGTTTCAGATTTCATACCCTTCAAAAATTCATACTAACGCAAGACCTACTACTATTCTATTATCTTTCTAAGTTTATAAGAGCAATATTTAAAAATTGTCTTTATTTTTGGGCCTGTGTCCTACTATGTATGGCTTTGCCCAGATTTCTTGCTCTGAGGTTGAGAGGTATGAGTGCCAGAGACATCACCGTCAGCCAGAGACATTTCAAACTGTGACCTACTTGTTGAACTCCACTCCCCTTTGTAGTTGCTCTGGATGTGTCCAAGCAAGGCAAGGAGCAGTTATGCAGTGTAAGTGTGCAGAGTATTCCCCCATGCAAGGTAGACCACAAGTATGACTGCGGCTTTTCATCTGTCCTTGATTTTGCAGAATGCTCTGGTTTTCTGTCATATTTTTATACTGTTGATTTTTGCTTCTTATTATTCAGAAAATGCATGCTGTTGCAGTGCCCTGTTGCTCTGTATTAAAGTAGCAATGCTTTAATGGTCATCAGGTAAGCTTGTTGGAGATTATAAGATGCAAGTAAACTTTAATAAGCATACCGTTAAAGAATTACCAACATTGAAAGCCTTTTCATTGTTGCCATGCAGAGAATATTTACATAACTAGATAATGTATAAGCCTTAGGTATTGAAATGAATATGACAGTATTTGTAATAAAGGACAGTATTACAGTATTTTCAGAAGCTCATTACATTTGTTGGAGACATGTAGTTATCTTTGCAGGCTTTACCTGTAAACTAAACAGAATGCCAATCTATCATGTGTGGTCCATAACTTGTGCAGAAATTCTTTAAGCAATTTATCTTGAGCTTGTTTCTTGTTCGCACTTCATTTTTTACTTTGATCATGTGTTCTCCATGAAACAAGTAGATAGTTGTTTTCAGGCAGCAGGTCTTTTCTGGATAAGAAACATTTTTACAAGTGGGGGTATCACAGAGATTGCTACTTTCAGCATGTTATTTGGTAATTTTATAAAGCTGAATATAAATTATAATTAGAACAGGAGAAGTGGTTTGAGCTGAGTGCTGCTTGTTTTTTTATATACTTGATTTTGAATGGCATTCCAGTAATGTATTTAAAAAGCAATTTATTTTTTCATGCCTCACAACATTTGTGTTTCCATCTGGATATTAAGTAAGTTGTCATGTAGGCAATGCATTGAAATATTTTTTTCTTCTACACTTCATTCTGTCTTGATTGGACTCTCGTAATGATTGTTTGGCACCCAGGGCAGCGTATTTAATTAAAGTTCCAGTTGTTGTGGTTTTGAACATAGCTCCACCCCTTTCTAGTTGGTCATCCCCCTTCCCATTGGCCCCACCCATTCAGCTGTCTCCAGCAGCCCCCCTTTAATTTGAAGTCACCAGCTGCCACTGCTAAACACATCTCCTTACATAAAGAAAAAGTGAAAAAATGCATTTCAGGCTGCTTTATGTTGCACAAACACATCTGACAATGGTGCATTTCCTTAGCACTTGTGACAATACTGAGAAACATAAATCCCACCCATCACATAACAGTATGGTTCAAGGTGTACCATATGTGAATTGAGAGAAATAAGGCACATGAAGCATTGTATGAATCCTGTTTAGAAATCACATTGCAATTATTAACAATATTTCATTTTTTGTCACTTTAATTTTCATTTGCTTACTGTTTAACTACCTAAGGAAAACATGAAAAATTTAGTTTACGCCGCCTTATGTAGTGCAAACTCACCTGGCGATGATGCACTTTTCTCAGGACTCTGGACAGTACTGAATTGAGACATTCCAGCAATCATATACCTGTCTCTGCAGTACAAGGTGTAAGTGAATTTTGTTTAGATAAAGAACACAACTGCTTAAGTTTGAATCCTAATAAAATATGTTTTTACAAAGAGTATAATAATCCTATTTTCAAAACATTTTGATTAGGACTGTAACACTAAAAAAATGATAATATTAAACACATTTCTTGCAAGCAATGTATCAGTAATGTTCACATAAGTAAAAATGTTTATTTAACTTATATCATTAGCCTTTCAAATATAACCCAAACTAATACATGTCCAGTTTCCTAAACTTGACAATGATGATAACTAATATAAAATTCACTTGCATATCTATGATGGATACAATATTTGTGTTGTAACTATCCTTACTCATCACATATCCAGACTATGTTTTTAGGACAGTTATTTTGTGTGAAGTAAGTATGTAACATACCCTAACCTCTCTTACTCAGCTCATTCAACTGCATTCACTTGAAATACATTTCTAAACAGAAATAATGACTTCTACATAGGAATGCATGCCCAGAGCTAATTAAAATCACACACATATAGGCCTTTCTGAAGTATATCTCCATTAATTTTAAAATTAATATAATTCTAATTTCCATACTGGAAAAGTAGTTATCCTATAGCAATGTCAATTACGTACCAAACTTTATTTTTTGCATGTTTTATCTAATGGGTTTGATTCCCAGGTGGTACAATAATATTTTAGAATTATGTAAACCCTAACATCACAATATATCAGAATTCACCCTCTTTCTCCTTCAAAACTGCAAGGATTAAAAGCCATGCCATTAAGCATCCCATTGTTGAACATTAGAACCCTTGTCAATAGGCTGAACATCACACATGGCAAAGCTCAATGCCATGTTTGACACCTTTACCATTATGTCATGTAAACAGTGCCAATATGTCTGCCAAGGAGTCTACTTCTTTTCAGTTGGACAAATGTAGCTGGTAAGGCTGTGAATCTTTGCACATAAGCAGTTATCTGCGAGATCTAAACTGAACTACAATTCAACCATATTTTGTTAGCTTAACTTTTGCAGACATGGCTGGTAAGGGCAATTTGCAGACATGGCTGGTAAAAGAGAGAATGATGCTAAACTTAAACCACACAGGTCGGGTGATGAGGAGATTTGTGGCATCCTTCATGAAGCACTACAACCACAGGCTGCTGTTGCAGGGGGATTTTAGGCCTGGCTGTCTCCACTGCAACTGGCATTTTATGTTCTGGACAACAATGTTGTCGCCACTATAATGACCTTAAGAAGCACAAGTAGGATATCCTAAGTTGATGGGAGGCTGTTTACAACCCATGGTTGTGTAAGTATACTGACCCATAACCTGTCTACGATATGGTATTAATGGTCTTTCCTACCAATGCAGGTGCTCATTATTCTTTTATATATATATAAATATATATATAAAGTGAGAGAGAGAGAGATTTCTTTCCTTTCATTTTTGTAGTCTACATCTGCAGAAGAAATAGCTGCAAAATGTGAGGCACACCAGTAGATATTAACTCACCTCCGTAATAAATGAGGTAAGTATGACTCAGGTCCAAATTCAAACAAGAAATTTGCTTTCATTTCTTCAAGCACTAGCATCCTGAGTAAACATATCTCAACCTTCATCTCAAGCATGCATGCCTTCCCCAATATCTCTTGCTGCTTGCATTAGGCAGTGAGAACAGCAGCTTAACTGTGTAGTTTCAATACCCAGAAACATCAATTACATTGTATTATTGGATTAGTATTTATATAATATTAACAGCAATAATGTGTCAGGAAGAATTAAATTATGGCAATTGCAATTATGACATTTGAATGCATATTTTCTAACCATTGTAGGGAAATGGCTTCTCTTTGTGATATCATAGCAATGAAAATTGTTAATTTTGTGACACATAGGTACCTTTCCATCATATAAGAATGCGGCAATGATGTGCAATAGTAAATTATCATGATTATTTATGCTTTGAAAATAAAGTCTTTTGAAAAAAAATACAGTACTGTGACATGCTATGTATCTAATTTTCTCTTTTTTGTCTCCTCAACCTTTCTCTCTCGTTTTATTTTCTGGGAGTGAGGCTTATAATTTACTAATAATCTGCTGTTTGCAAATCCTGCTGCTGAAAAATAAATTACCAACAGCATAGAGTGGTAGACAGACCACTGCAGCTTGACTGCCTTACCTCCACAGATGGCAGCGCAGACCCCCAGCACTTCGCATTCACAGCTTTTCAGTGTTGTCTCCACATCCCCTACCCTACCTGCTCCACCTGCGTCAGGTAGTTCTGCCATAGATGCTGGTGTAGTGGTACCCTCCACGAGCAATTGTAGTAGAGGTGATGATTTTGTCACACAGCAGGAGCTGACAGTGCTGCTGGAAGATTTAATGGAGAGGAGCTTTGGTGCACATATCGGTAGGGTTGAAAATGTCCTGTGTCAGAATGCAAAGATGATGCCATATCCATTACTGACACAGGGAACCATTACAATGGATAGTAATTAACATTCTGAGGGTGAGGACTTGATTCTCACTGTTCTCAAAATGGAAGTGGATTCACCAATGATGTCCCCTACATATCCCCAGATTATTGTATCCTCCAACTTTTTATCCCCATTACCATCTCTGTCTGTCTTATATATCCTGTATAATCTGTGGATGCTTCCTAACCTACTGTACCTACCTGACCCTCTCATTCCTAACCACTTTCCCAACATTCTTTTCTCGCTCCCAAAAAATAGCAAAAAAAACGGCATCTAGATCAAAAGATAGAACACTAAAAATAGGAAGCGCTCTTTTATCGAACTTAAAAATGCAAAACCTGAAAATGTTGAAGGAACAGATCAGTGATTTTTTTTCCCAGGGAAAAAATTTCACTGATCCAAAAAAAAAAAAAACAATGTAAAGGCAAAATAAAATGGGGGCGTTTGCCCCCCCCCCACACCCCTGATGTGGGGGGCTGTGCCCCTTACACTCCCCCAACTTAAATATATCAACTCCGAGATCACACCACAATGGAGAAAACAGCAAAGTCCAATGAACGGCCCAGTGATTTTTTCCCTGGGAAAAAAAAATCAATGTTCCGTGCCTCCGACATTTTCAGGTTTCACATTTTAAAGTTAGGTATTCACTCTTCTGATAGGAACCCAAAAAATGTGCACCTGTCCCACAAAAAAAAAAATACTCCCCATACATAACTCTTCACTTCGCCTGCTTGTAATCTTGGCACACTCAGTTTGGTCAACTGGCCATAGAACATTATTCTGTTGTTGTCTCCCATCACTGGTATGGTGATTCTGCAAAGTCATGAAATTTTATGTACAAATGTACACTTATGTTGCGAAGAAGTGAATAGTTATGGTGTTCACCCATGACCCTTCTGCAAATTACTGTATTATTTCTCCTCTGTCCTGTCCTCTACTTGCAAATCACATTTTCACCATTGTCCTGTTAACCTCTTTTTCACATGTTTAATCTGGTCAAAAATACATTCACACACAATATGCATGACCAGAAATGGTACACGGAAAAGCCTTCTCTTTATGTACTCAGCATTTGCACTGAGGTTGGCATAGCAAGCAGTGACAGTGAATGCTGTTTAACTTCTTACTGCAAAAACTGAAGATTTCAATTTAATTTTCAGTGGTCCAGTTACTATCATGCAAATGTGCTTAAATCTGTTCCACTATGGAAATACAGAGTAAAGACTGACTGAAGTCAGTACTGTGATATAGTTAGTGGAACAGTTCTTAAGCTGTTTAATATAATAAAGTCAGAGTTTCTCTGTGGCATGTTGGGATAATTACTCTGTTTATAGCCTGATGTTTTCCCATAGTGTCTTGGGTTTGTTTATAGCTGTTGCTCAATTTATTAATTCATGACTTTTCATATTACTATTGTATATTTAACTACAAATGTCTGTATTTCTCTCCATTTACAACTTTCCCTCAACATATGATTTGAAAAGTGCAGAAAGGCATAGCAACCTCAACAGAGAGACATATTAAGCCAATATTATCCTGCTTATGTATTCATATTTATTTTACTCTTCTACCCCTTATTTTTACCAATAGCTAGCACTTTATTGTACAACACATCATATATTAATGATGATTTAATAAGTAAGATTAACACACCACACAGATGTTCCTACATGTCCCACAAAACATATTGTTGCTATTCTTCTCTGCATCTATCTTTCTCTCTCTCTCTTCCTTCCTTCTGCTTCAGTAAGCTGCCACTCCACTTCATTTCTATTATTTAGATGAAGTGAAGTAATGATTCTGTTGTGGTGTGATAAGCTAATACATGCATGTGTAGAAAAATGTTTGACTAATTTCAAGGGTTCTATTCCAGTGTTTCTGTTACACTATTTTAATTTCACCTAATGTTAAATATTATTTGACACCATTATCCTTCTTCTGTCATATTTTATTTATTTAACATTTGTTTACCGGGAAAGTCTGACTTGGAAAGAAGCCGATTTTCAGCAGAGGCCCTGGGCGAAACACTCCAGATGCATGTCTTTTTAGTGTGGGAGGAAACCAGACCACCCGGAGGAAACCCACACGAATGCAGGGAGGACATGCAGACTCCACACAGAGAGCACTCCAGCCGAGAATCAAACAGGAGAATTTCTTGCTGTGAGGCAACAATGCTACCGCTGTACCATCGAATGAAAGTGCTAAACTGTTTAATAAATGGTCTATTTGTGCACTCTTGTGTAGCATTTTTTTTATTTTTATTAGTTGCTGATATATGCATTGTTATTTGTGATTCTAGTTGTGTGGAATTATTCTTAAAATTCTCCATTTGTCCACCGAGTTTCTGCTCCTCCCATTATCCAATGGGCAGATGTGTTGCACTTCACGTTTTCAAGATTACACCCCTTTTCACAGAAAGTATTATGGCTAGTTTATCAAGTTACCTTAGTTACTGCGATTCCTGCTTTGTTTGGTGGTAAATTCTGTGAATTAACTGAGGTGTTTTTGCAAAGTAGCCATCATGGTAAAACAAGCAATTTAGATATTTGCTAGGTGGGTGAAACCCGCAAAGAAGGCGACAGAGGCGAGTAACTATTGAAGTACTTAAAGTTTTCCACTTTAGTTGCCTAAGGCATACCCAGGCCAGTATGTAGGTTACTTGTTGACAGTCTTGCTAGAGAGTAATTGATACATGCACCCTTCTAGAGACCAAGTACAATAATAAAGAAAATGGATTTTTGGAAAGAAAGTTGAGTTCACATTCCCTCACCTGTCATCTTTGCTGTGATGAACCAGTGAGAAAAGACATAGGATTTGTGCATAATTTTGTAGGCTATTTGCTTATGTGTGTTTGAAGGGCCTATACATTTGAATTTATAGTATTCAAACCAGCTTCAGGGTTTGCAAGCTCAAGAAAAAACATGTGGGCAAATTAATACTTTATATGTGGGTATCACATTATCCTGTGGAAAATTTAGTAGTCTTATGTGGCATAGTCTACCTGGCTAACAACTTGAAAATAAACGACCAATTGCTTGATAGTTTTTAATATTGTTGCACTGTGATAATGACATTAGTGTAAATACAGAAACCTAATGTCTTAAAGCGTAATATTCTGTCAAGGATTTGGAGATCCACAGTCATACCTCTCAATCTCTCAGAAATCTGGACAAGGACAAAGGACAAAAATAATGGTGGGACAAAAGCCCAGAAATAGGGACAGATTTTAAATATTGCTCCTGTAAACTTAGATAGTGGATAAAATAACAGGTTTTGCATTATTATGTATTTTATGGGGGATATGAAGTCTGAAATTCAGATGTCTGCTGTTATTTGTTATTATTTAGTAACTTCAATCTAAATGTTGGGATCCCACAATCCTATTGGAGTAGGCAGGGTTACATGACTATGCATGCAAATTTTATGTTAATCTTTGTCCTAATTGTTGGCCAGTTGCACATACTTTTCATGGGCCTTTGTCCAGTTTTATGATGTTTCCAAGTGGAGAGATATGCTGCCAGACCATCCAAAATGGTGACTGATCCTCTGTACAATACTTTCTTGTGTGTTGCTGCCATTGAATTGGTTTTATGTTACTGTTCCCTATAATTCCATGTGAGCATGCCAGTATAATGATGTCTGAGATGTTTGTAAATCAGCAGTGGAAAACTTGAAATCATGACATGTCATCCAATCTGTGTTGCCATTTGCCATTTATATTTAGTGCATGTTACTAGACTGCCATTTAGCATTTACATGACTACACAACACTTG
Source organism: Protopterus annectens (assembly GCF_019279795.1). Classification (NCBI taxonomy): domain Eukaryota; kingdom Metazoa; phylum Chordata; order Ceratodontiformes; family Protopteridae; genus Protopterus; species Protopterus annectens. Next base: position 789,655,952 of record NC_056728.1, on the reverse strand, counting down.
CTTGTCTCTTACATATCCGTAGATAATAAACCCATTTCCTATGAGTACCACTGACATTTGTTTACAAAATCATGTCCGTTTCTGATGCACCTGACATTACAGCTGTAAGGTGCATTTTTTCTTGTATATACATCATGAAATGGAGAATACAGCAGTGGTGTTAACTTGCATTCATAAATTCCCTGTATGTGGATCTCATATGCAATAACTGCAGTCTGTGTATTCAGCCTATAAACGATCTTCTGTCCTTGCTAACTATTATCTCAGCTCAGCATTTTATTAACAAGTATATCACATTTTCACTTCCCTTTGTTAAACTGCAGCTTTATATACCGATTGCATCCATTGTTAGCATGTCTGTTTTTTATGTATGTGCATAACTCCAGTATTGTCACTGACATTGATTATCATTGCATCAGTATTGCAAGATTTATGTCAGAAATGCTTCTTAAACACTTCAACACATTTGCCTGCAGTATATGAGTACACTTTAACCATGTACCCTTCCATATTAATTATGCAGTATAAAACACTTATTATTTGTATACAGTTCCCCCATTCCACTTCCCCTCCTTTGGTATTCTTTTACCATACTTGCCTTTAATATTTTTGGGCTATAGCACATGCTCGTATGTGAGCTTTGCCTATAAGCAAGCCATTTTGTTTACTTTCTGTGCTCATGCTTGCAAGCATCTTTCCATAGCTAATAACATTACTGCAGCCACAAAAAGGTGCTTGCAAATGTGTAGGTATGAGCAGCGTGCATATTCATAGTGCTGCAGCTTATCATGCTAACGCATTTACTTTGGGCAGGCTTAACACAGCGCATTCACGATTGCTAATGAATCCTAGGGTATATGGTCAGTTTGACAAATCTAGATTATTTAATGTCAAAAAACAGATATGTTAAAATACATTTGTAAATGTTTTCCAATCCTTTTCATAAATCATACAAATTTAGTGTCACAATTTCTGGCAGTGGTGCATACATTATCTACTGAAATTCTGAGCTCAAAATGCTAAGTTTATGTTAGAAATTTCACCATTTAAAAAAGATAATAATGTTAAAATGTGCTGCTCATTTTATCTAACTGAAGATGGTGAATTATGATAATGGTTTAACTTTGGCAAATATGGGTACAGAATTTATTTATTTTATTTATTTATTTATTTGCTGTTGGTTAACCAGGATAGTCCATTGGGCCAAGAGAACCTGTTTTCAATGGAGTCCTGGGGAGAAAAGCTCCATTACAGATTACATATTATAGAGAGTTATATGCAGATTACATATTATAGAGATTTACATCCAAATTATTGCACATGACATCACGAGGAACAGTGATTAAAATGAGTAAAGTTAAGCATTAATACAATCAAATAATAAAACATATTAAAGTTGAAATCAAATTATATCATAGGCACAACAGTCTATTCATTTTTGGGATTCATCTGCCAAGATCATATGTGCCACTGTTCAACTCCATTTGGACAGGACATTCTACAGTCATTTGTTTTTTCAAATGACCTTTTCATCGGAGTTGTACAAACTCAGTCATAGCTCAACTTGTTGTTTTATAGATCATCTCCTAAAATATGTGCATAAGATATTAAGGTTTCACAGTGTTATGGGGATTTTTTTAAATTGTGGTAAGAATTGTGCATCCTATATTAAATAATTGTTGTACAAGGTTATAATGCTTTAAGTATTGGATTATTTTGGTGTTAAATGTACAGAGTAGTCATTTTAGGGACACTTCTAAGAGTTGTGTGCCATTGTGCCGTTATATTTCTGACTTTTTAATGCAGTTTTAATAAATCACATTTGATTTGAGCTGCACAAAATAAGTTTTATAGTTTACTTTGTGATGATATGCAGATGCTATAATGAAAATCTCAGTTCAAATTCTAATCTTTTGACAGTGTTGTAGGCATGTGTTGAAAGCAATTTTAAAAGCTTTGAAGTGACACCAACAAGTTTACAAGTCCTATGTTATTTTTTATTTATTTTTTATTGGACTCCCCCCACCTCATCCATTTCTCTCTGTTTTTTGGATAAATAGCTTTTTGAATTGACCGCAATGTCTTGTTTTACTGCAGGTCAGATATACTATTGAAGGAAATATGACATTTAAGGAGCTCTTAACTGATTTGAGGCTGCAGGACTTTGTTAATAGACCCCAGGTCTAACTCCTATGTCTCTAATGGACAGAGGTAGCCTGTAAATCTTACCGTAGCTTAAATATACCCCTTAAAATAACTTCTTAGTTTCATAGGTGGTTACTGGGTTATTGACCCAAAGGTCTTTATAAGCTTAGCCGTGTGTACCCAATATAATACTAGAGAAGCCCAATATAAAGGATCTTGTCTAAACTCGAGATCTTAGTTAGGAAAATCTGCCCATATCTAGGAGGGTCATAGGTGAAATCCCAGGCAGAAATTTACAGTTTCCCATCCAGTCATCCAGGCTATGCTTAAACAGGATCATAGGGAGCTTTGTTTGATATGAATTGGTAGCTCATTCCAGAGGAGTGGCAACTTCTGAGAGACATATGTCCTATTTATGTCGCAAGCCAGGTTAACGTTCCATTGTCCCTTATGACTTGCAGATGTGTAGCATTTCCATTAGATTTGGATCTGAGATTGCTCTGTAGGCCAGGCACAAGTCTCCTTTAAGTAGTCTGTATACTACTGAGTATTGTGACAGTGACTTCAGTCTGTCAGTGTATGACATGTGCTGGAGGCCCTAATTTTCTTGCTGCAGGTGCCTGGTAAGGTACATACCAAAGGGATCATTATATTCAATTACTGGCCTGATGAGGGTTGAGTACAGGGGTGTTATGACCTCTTTTGCTCTTTAGGCAGTGCCTTTGCTAATGAGGTGTGCAACATAGAATGCCTTCCTTACCACAGTAGACACATGGAGGTCAAAGTTTAGGCAACAGTCAACATGCGTTCCTAAGTCTCTCACTACTGAGTTACTACTTAGGGTATTATTATTTATATGACAGTCTGCAGGGATATCATTTTTACTGAAGGGGGTGATAATTCATTTTTAGCACTGAGTCTGAGTCCATAGCTTTGGCACCAGTCATTGGTTTGTGGAAGCCCCTCTTGAAGTATATTGACATCATTTGTTTGTTCAATGATTGCACCTAATTTGCAGTCATCAGAAAACTTAGTCAGCCAGAGACCCTCTGTTTTGGCCTGAACTTCTGAGAAGTATATTCCAAACAATAGGGGGCCCAGCACTGACCCCCGTGGAACTGTACTGGTGACAGGTCTGCTGGTTGAGGTAAAGTCTCCGATTTTGACTGACTGTGATCTGTCACTGAGGGAATTAGCAATCCACCTGACAACATAAGGGTTGATATTCAAATGGGAGAGTTTAGCAATGATGCCTGAATATGGGATTGTGTTGAAGGCCTTGGCTAAGTCAAGGTAGGCTGTATGCACAGATTTGCCTTCATCCATTGCTCTGGTGACATATTTGAAGAAGTCCACCAGGTTTAATAGGTATGACCTGCCTTCGACAAAACCAAACTGTGTCAGATCAAGGGCTTAGAGATCATCTATATCCATATTTATAAGGTCCATGGTGATTCATTCCATGACTTTACAGATAAGGCTGGTTAAGCTTATGAGTCTGTAGTTCCTAGAGTATGTGGCTGTACCACCTTTATGAAGGGGGAGAACGGTTGCTGTTTTCCATTCAGCAGGGACAAAACCATCACTCAGGCTAATCCTAATGAATTTGATAATTTATGTTTTTGATCATTTAAAATGCAACCTAGGATGCCATCTGGTCCCATAGAGGCTGTGTTTCTGACCTTAAAGAGATCAGTAATGATTTGCTCTTTAGAGATGCAAGGTGGGCGAGATGCAGAGGGAATGCTATGTGGAATGTTTGGAAGAGACAGAAGGGTGAAATTTTTGCCAAACCTGTTGACTAATAGGTTAGCTATTTTTGCAGGATCAGTGTGTGTGATGCCATTCACAGCTAGTTCAGCACACATCTTGATACTACCTTTTAGGTTACGGATATAACTGAAGAATGTCTTATGGTTATTGTTAGCTAATGTTGATAAATTTTTCAAAGTTGTCCTTAGAGAATTTTACAAGTTCTTATTTGTTTGTTCAATCAAAGGACGGTGTTGTTCTAGTGCTGGGACCTCTCTTTTTAATTCTTAGGCAGCAAATTCTTCCTCTTATTGCATAACTTATTAGTGCTAGATGTCCACCAGGACGGCTTGTTTGTTTCTTTTTTTTCTTGAGGATCATGTTTTGATCCTATCAAGTACGCCTGTGTCAATACATTTATGTAAGTGTTTGTACAGGGCATTTGTATATATCTTAGTATAATTGTCAATGCCATCTGTGGGAACAGGAGCTTGGAAATTATTTATGCTATCCCTTGGGGGGTATAATTAGCTTTGGTGAAATTTTTTAGCCTGATTTTACCTAAGAGGGATTCAGGTGTTATAGCTACTTCAAATGTGACTGATTTCTGATCAGACTGGTGAGAACCAGGTCAAGAATATTTGAGCCCCTTGTCGGGTTGCATACTATTTGTCCCAGGGCATTAGTATTAACAAAGTCCAGGACCCTTTGTGTGAGCATGATGGTACTCATCTAAGTTTCCCAGTCAATGGAGGGATAGTTAAAATCGCCCATGACTAGAGTGTTGGGTTGTAATTTAATTGAATCAAGTAGGTCCAAATAAACAGCATGGGTATCTTGGATCATTGAAGGGGGCCTATAGCTAATGATGACTTGAAGGGGGTCTTACCCATTGTTAGTTGAACTTGGA